>NC_051847.1:29400304-29404746 GCF_002237135.1 Teleopsis dalmanni | reverse complement strand
AAAAATGATAAAAGTCGGGAAGACCACTGAAAATATTTAAAATATTTTGATTCATAATATTTTTGTAATTTATTATGAATGCTCTTTACTGATGTTATTGTATCAGATAAAATAAATTAGTGGCCTTTCAAACAGGTTCCATATCAATTAACAGATATGTAATACGTTAATAAAGATATTTTTTTTGTATATCTTTATGGGGGAGATATGGGGGAGAGAGGACGAAAATGCCTATGCACTGTTCACGATCCGGCAACCCGGAAAGTCAATGCCTGATTCTCATGGACTGCATTAGATAAGTATAATCCGACAATGTGTGAAAGTATTTTAAAAACAAAGTACTAAATTAGAACTGCACTCTGTCAAATCAAATGCAATATATATATTCTGTCAGGAAGATGTGCAGGGCTTCGAAGTAAAATTCCATAAAATTATTTGAATAACTTATAATTAGAATTCAATAGAACTGTTGTTACAGTGGATCATCTAAATGATCACAGTCACTTTAAAAAGTAAAAGTGCTTTAGACACTAACTCGCAAGCAACTACTTAAGCAAGCAAAGAAGAAAGAGACATAAACACTACATCAGTTTCTGAACCAGATCTATTTGACATTTTTAATAAGATTTTTTCTTATTACATATTTATCAATTATGTTACATATAACTTCAAATATTTAAAATATAATTTCAAAATATTTGGATGATATTGTCTCAAATCTAGTTTGCATTTTGTTTATTATTTATAACTAAAATTTCGTTCACTGATGATAAGTATTTGGTAAAATTCGAAATAGCTGTGTAGTCAACTAAAAATTCAATTAAATAAAAATAATAAAAAAAAATTTGTTGTTGTAATTTACTACTCTTCGATAAAAACCCTATCTATTGAAAATAATATATTATATTAAGAATTTAGTTTCTTTCGTCAAAACAGATGTTAAAAATTAATTAAATATAAAATTAATACTTTAATATTTTAGTTAATAAATAACTTAAAAAAGTTAATAAACATTTATTATGGAAAAAATAATATTGTTATGGAAAAAATATATCTAAAATAAATTCTATCAAGTTTCAATGTCAGTAAATAAATCATTTAAAGTACCCTAAAAATAAAATAAATTTATTACAATAATTTATTTATTATATACATATATATTCGCATTTATATATTTTACTATGTGGTATAAAAATATCTATATATAGCATATTGCCCAACTAAATGATATACACTTGGTATAAGAAACAAAATAGAATTGTATGGGTTTGGTATATGATCTTATATGTGAGGAAGTATTATTTTCGAGACATTCAGGATCTTTTGATTTAACTTTCTTTGAGCAAACTCCTCTTTGACGATGTGTATTTCGGTTAAACTTGAAAATGGTTAATAAGCATTTCATTGCTGCAGTTTTTATTTGCTAAAACAAGAGTCAGGAATATCCGTTAGTCAGGAAACACCCTGTATATATTCGTCCACATATATAACAATGAAAAACATGAAAGTCATTTTGTACATAAATTGCTTTTAGCGTTCTGAAAAGTTTGTGGAATGGCAAAAAATCAGTTCGAAATATTTACCTTTGTTTCATTATTTTGACCACATCAAAGTTTGTGACTTAATTGAGAATAACAAGCTGAAATAAATTAAAATTGATGTTAAGGAAGATATGCTGTTTTATGTGTCATCTCTGTGAACAAAAGCACATTTTAATTATGGGCAAGTAAGGATAAAAATTTCATTCTTATTCACTTTTCAAGTGAGAGTGGCTCATTGTATTTTTCAGTAAAATAAATTAAATATAGTTTATATAAAGATAGATAGATTGAACTAGAAAACATTGGGTATAATGCATAGAACGTGACATTATGGAGATTAGTTCCATTGGTGGTTGAAGTAGTAATTATCATTTAAGTGAGTTGATTGTTATGTAAGTGTGCCTTAGGAGTTAATTCTAACTAATTCTTACTACTGCATCCTGCATTATTATAAAAATAATGATTATGAATATTTACGGATATTATTATTTGCTTTCTAATTGGATTAAAATATTATTTCAAGAAATTCTCAGCTGTCAACATTTTTAATGGAATAATATAACTATTAAAATCTTTTACTCAAAATCAAGAATTTGTTTTAAGTATTTTTAAGATGTATTTGTATAAAAATTATAATTAATATTTCTTGAAATAATAAAACTTGAGTTCTCTTCTTAGAATAGCAGTTATATAGTATCTACTTAATAGAAACAGCATATTTATTTTGAGATCTTAAGCAATTCAAACTGGTTGCAAAAAGTTTTTTCATACTTTAGTATTTTTTTTACAATTAAAATAATACTTTTATAAGAAACTAAATATCTCATAAACCCACAAGAGAAACTAAAATTAGCTTCTTCCTTAAGCTACATTACTTGCAACCAACATTAAATACTAAAATTTTAAGAACTATCAATTAAGTTTCTTTTAAGATGCTTATTTTATTATAAATTTAAAAAATTACTTATATACATATTTATATATACTTTAAGATAATTGCAAGTATTTCTGCATCCTCTGGAAATTCTATTCCATGCAACTGCTGTTATTTAAAAGGACTTCTTTTTTTAAAGGAATTTTTTGCTTAGTTCAAATGCGAAAAAATTCTGAACTTACCTACAAATCTCTGAAATAAAAGTTTTTAATAATAAAAAAAAATTTTTAAAATAATATACAAAGCAAAGAAAATATTTATATTAAATATTCTTTCGTTTCCTACCTTCTGTATTTTTAATTAAAAAGTTTTAGATAAGTTTCATTTTACGTTTTTTAGTTGGCCACCGTTAAACGACTTGGTATGTAAAAAACTACAACTGCAAAAATAATATATTTTTAATGGCAAACAAAACATTCCCTCTTTGTTTTTTTTACAAGAATTTTAGAATACATGAATTACATAAATTTATTCCTATTTAGTGACAATACCTTTAATTTTAATTTAATTTAAACATAAATTATTGTTTATGGATCTGTTCCGGTTGTTATTAACGTGTATTTTATATTTGTGTGTTATTCAAGCAATTGAACATTAAGTCCGTTTCAAAAAACAAAAAAATAATAGTGACAAAAATAATATAATTGCAAAAAGATTTAGTATTTGGACTTAAAAAAATCCTCATATTGATATATAAAAATTTCAAACTATAAAAAGAGACTTTTTCGAACAGTAGTGAACTACAGCAACAAAAATTCATTTTATATTATTTTAATTAATTGAATTTTTGGCTTACAGCAGTTTCGAGTATTGCCAAATACTCGTACCCATCATCGGTGGTCTTGGAAATAATTCTTGTATTCAATTATTTGTAAATAATGTTTTTTGAGACTGCAAGTATCAGGGATTGAATTCGTGCCCTGCCAAATTTGAAGTTCAGAGTCAACGCACTTTAACCAACTAATCTAAAGCCTCATTTTTCTTGAGTTTTGTTACTTTACTGTAAACGTTTTATTAACACATTCATTTGCTGTGTTTATATTATTCATAAACTATAAAAATAATATAATAAAAAAAAAATAATATGCATATTATTATAAATAAAAAAAAAAGAATATCTAGTTTAAATATTCTGTAAGAATGTATATTTAAATTAAAAATGTATTTCTTTTTATATATTTTTATTTTATAAAGAGGTTTTCGAACAGAAGTGAAACAACAACAAAAATTTATTTTTTAAATTATTTTAATTAATTGAATTTTTGGCTGACCATACAGCTGTTTCGAGTATTGCCAAATACCCTTCATCAGTGGTCTTGGAAATAATTCTTGTATTTAATTATTCGTAAATAATTATTTTTGAGACTGCAAGTACCAGGAATCGAACTCGGGTCCTGCCAAAATGTGAAGCTCAGAATCAGCGCACCTTAACCAACTGATCCAAAGCCGTACTTGACTTTTTTGTTCGCATATTTTTGCTGGCGTTTTGTTATTAACAATTTTACTTGCTGTATTTATATATTAGAACGAAATCATAAACCAGCTGTAGAATAATTGAATTAATTAATTAATTATATTTTTTTTTATTTTTTAATTGTTAAATCTCAAAACTATTCTATTCGTAGAGGCATTATTTGTTGCATGATTTGTTCTTTCTTATGTATAGAACCTAATCTAGGAACGTAATGCTGAGAAAGTCATGCTAATGTTACTCCACTAGTCGCACGGGCGAGAACCAATATTTATTGGCGAGAACCATATTTTTGTGAATAAGTTGTAATTTAACGTCAAATTTTCCAGACGAAAGTGACTATTATAGTTTTAATAGAAACTTGTTATATTTACATAAAGAGGTTTTGAACAGAAGTGAAACAACAAAAAAATTTATTTTTTTTTAAATTATTTTAATTAATTGAATTTTTGGCTGACCATACAGCTGTTTCGAGTATTGCCAAATACCCTTCATC
>NC_051847.1:29396789-29400204 GCF_002237135.1 Teleopsis dalmanni | reverse complement strand
ATCGGTTAAGATTAGTAGAGTTAGCAAATTTAACCCTCTGTGTGGTTGTAAATAGTATTTCTCACATAGTAATAATAATAATTAATTAAATATATTTTTGATCTACCATAAAAAGTATAATTTATGTGCAAATTTACAGAATTTTAAGAATTATATTTTATAATATAAAATAAATATTATAGTATAAAATTATGAGTGCTTGATTTAAATACAATTTCTAATGTTAATGAAAAACGGTTTTTTAAATTTTATAAGTAATAAAAGTATTTGTAATACTTAAAAAGTTTAAAAGAAAACTTCACAATTAATATATTTAAAAATTTACTTATAGTTTACTGAAGAGAGTTTCAATACTAAATGAATGTAAATAATTAAATTGGTTATATGCAAATTGTTTTCAATTTTTCCCAAAAACCTTTTATTTTAACAGTTGGAAAGACTTAAGGTTTAATAAAAAATTTTTCTCATCGAAAATATTTTATAAATGATTGATTAAATATTAATGAAAGGTTCAGAAAGTTTTCTAAATATATGTTTCTCTCAACCAAGAGGGATGGGTTGAAATTTATTTCTATATAACGTACACAGTAAAAAATTTTCACATCACTCATACGCAACGTTGGCCAAAGTTATGCAATTTTTACGCAAATTTTCAATTAATCTAACGTGGATTTCCCCTAATATAAGATGAATGCAATAAGAACATAGCACAGGAAAAATGTGATGTTGTGGTTTAGTGTATTTTGAAATATATATTCTCTCATTATTTACATTGTAACGAAATATTGCTTAACTTTTAAGCTTTTATGTTATATTATGTATTACACAAACAATGTCAAAGCCAAAAATTTTTAACTGCTTATCAGCAGAAGTGACTCTTATTTACCAAATATTCACATTCATCAAAAGTACAAACATAACAAAAACCATGTATGTAGGGTATGAAAAAATCAATATGCAGGATTAAAGTGTATTTTCATGTCGAAAACAAATTCTTTGGAGAGAACAACAATACCAAAGTTCACGCATTTTACAAGCCATAAATTTAACTTGTAAGGACAAAAACACAGAACTACACGCATTCAGAATTGTACGTCGAGGACGAAAAGGAGGACAATATTTGTTTGTTAATATTCTTAATGGAATCAGGTTACAAAGTTTAGTACCAGTTTTGTACTCATAGCAGTTTTAAATAAATTGTAGTTAAGAAATAAATCTAAAAATAAATTTTAAAGTTTATTATAAAATTACATTAAAGAAATATGAAAAAAAAGATTTAATCAACCAAAATTCGAACTATTAAAAGGCGTTACAGATGCAGATTGAAGTCATCAATTTATCATTGTGAATAATGTTGAAAAGGCGTTAACACTCGTAATTTTAATATGACATACGAAGAAATTAGACCGAGAAAAGAAAACCAGAAACTCGAATAATAAATAGTGTAGCATCAAGAAAATACGGTGAAAAAGTGAAGGTCTGAACGCAGATCAAAAATTACAAGAGTGTGGCTTGAAATGTTAACATAAAAGAGACCCTTCTCGAAGTATTGCGAAAGCGGTTCTGAGGGGAATAAGACTCGTCGAAGAAGAGGTGTTTTACTCCGTATACTCCATATGAATGTTAGGGATTCGGACACTCCATTACGACGATGGCCAGTTTGACGGTGCATAAAGCATTTCACCTCCTCACCACAAAAAACAAAAAAAAAACTAAGAAATAAAACATGTTCTTGAGATAATAATTCAAGACATGTTCTAAACAAAAACCGCTGCATGAAATAAGTAATTTTCTTGAATAATAATAATAATTTATAATATATTATATATTTATTATTGAGAGGGAATGTGGCACTGCGACTATTGGATCTATTGTACCACTGGAAGTACCTAGAGTAAGTGTCTAAGCCCTGTTGTGTCGATAAAAAGTAGTATAGAATCACCTATTATATAGTTTTATTGCCTCTTCCGTAAAGACATACGTCCCCAAGAGTCTATTTGTTGTGTGCAATAGCGCAGAGTATTCTAACAGATTCCGTATATATGCCCAGTCTGGTAAGGTAGTATTTTAGTTTACAGTGTCCTGTTCATATTTCTTTGATGATTACAGATTCTTTTGATAAGTCTATACAATACTGGTATCCCCTACTGCCAAAGATACCAATAAATAATTTGGATTGTGCTAATCCCAGTATTCCTTTTTATTCTAGTTTTACTTCATTTTTATAAGAGAGAGAAGAGTTTTGTGTCCTATTCTACAGAAGGGTTATGACAAGATCAGCGATGTGGCTGTTCCTTTCCTGGCTAGTTTGTCTACGTATTCGTTTCTGCTTACGCCAGTATGTTCGAGTACTCAAAGAATCGACACTCAATTTGATACGCCGTTACAATTTAATAATAAATCATTAAAAAGAATAGCCAACAGTGATCTAAAGAGCGTTGTGCTACATGGAAAGTCAAAAAATATACCATATTTAGATTATCTAAGAATATTTGTAGGTAAATATTAATAAAATCAGTTTTATAAATATTTTTTGTCATAGTAACTAGTAATAGTAATAATTTATTTTACAAATAAATTATCTTGATTTGTGAAGGTTGATCTCAACGTTTTCTCTTATTTCAATATCTTATGGATTATAGTTTCTTCGTGCTCAATATTGTGTTAGTCGTTATTAACAATTTTAATCATTTATTTCGAAGAGCATTCTGCTAAAAGTAGCAGAATCAGAAAAGTCTGAGTACAGTCAAGAACATACCAACAAAAATCATAATCATGGATCAGGTAGTCCGATCCATCAGAATAGATCTGAATTACTGATCATGCTTTGCCACCAAATGTGTAGGAGTATTTCTCGGGCAGGTATATACATAACTACTATTGTTGTGAATTATATGGATCATTGTGGAAATTGTTTATATTTTATTTATAATTAATACTTAATTTTATATAAATTATGAATATTATTGTTCATCTGTTAAAAACTTTATAACGTGAAAGTTTTTATCAAATCTGTATTGCATTCAAAGATAATTTACGCAAGATCCGTTGTTTCAAGAGTATCTGTTTGTATACGTAATGAATTTTACTACGTTATCAATATTGTGATTATCATTATAAGTGCAGTACAAATCGATTGAGTAGGTCATATTTAATCGAATATTTAAATGTGAGATCTATTTTTAGACGATTAATGACTTTAAAAGTGATCTCTAGTATTGAGGTAGTATATTAACAATGATAGTAAAACAAAATTTATAACAAGCAATAATTATAAAATAATAAAATAATTTTTTAATATTTATATAAAAACTATTTGTTTATATAAATTGCATTGTATTTTTTATACAGATATCAATAGAATTATGTTAATGAACTGTGGTTCAGCTTTAGCAATCGATGTTTTGTTCTTTAT
>NC_051847.1:29264153-29396689 GCF_002237135.1 Teleopsis dalmanni | reverse complement strand
TAACACGACCAGAGTTATCAACTGCATTAACAATTGAATTACCACCTAAATCACCACCTGAGCTTGCAGATGATTTGTCATCCCCAGACAATGCAACACCACCAACCATTGTATTTTCAGGCATTATGAATCTGAAATAGTTTTATATATTTAAGACTTTTATTGTGTATCTGCGAGAATATTTAATATATTTACCTTGATGACGGTGTTTAAGTAGGATTTTTGTAAAATAAAGTTAACCTTCAGTACTTGAGATAATTTTTGCCACACTGTCAAATTTTGAAACATTTATTTTCAGTTATATTTTTAGTTTTTATTATAAAATTTTATTTTAAAATGTAAACTTTCATTCTCAAAACAAAAAATTAGTTTAAAAATGAGTACTTGATCAGATAATTTTTTTTTCATATTCCAGGGCACTTTTCATTTAAGGATTAACAATAACTACCACTTTAATGATATCTTTTAAACTTTTACTCAAAACCTTGTCTCTTTATTTTTGGTTTCACTACTTTTGAAGCTACTTTAAAGTTTAACAATTCAGTTATTAAGGGGGTCTTTATTCAAACATGTTACTAAAAATCTGTTATTAAACATATATATAGAATCAAGGGTTATAATTAAAAACATTTCGAGTTAGTGCATCTGGGCACTTTTGCTCTATGATGGCTGGGAGGTTTCTGCGGAGTCCCACCCATCTCACTGACTAATTTGAGTATTCTTCATAATCTTCGTGATTTTTCAATGATTGATCTAAGATCTGCGTACCTCCCCGTGCGGTTACTGATTACTCTGAGATTAGATAGTGCTAAGTAGAGCAGCCTGTAGATTTTCGCATATAGCTTCCGAGCTCTGTCCCTTATGTATTTTTTGACCGGATCTATTCTAAGGTCTCTTAGCATATCATTCGTGCGGATGTACCATGGCACTTTGAAGAGCCTTCGGAGAGCCTGACTTTGAGCAACTTATAGCTATATAACATGGCCCTAAACAATACGATATGATGAGAGATTTTTATTAAGTTCGCTATAATAATCAACTGTCTTCATTATGCCATCGACATCGATATCGACAAAGATGGGTTCATGAGATATAGAGATTTCAAGTTTTCTAAGCTTGAAATAACAACTAGAACCACCAGAAATCTGGTTTCAGAAGCGACCAAGAAAACAACCTGCACGTACTCGTTAACTAAAATGACCAAGCATCGCTTATAACTTCCTACAATGACAACCACAGACCCGCCATCTAGCGAAAGCTAGTGCATGAAATTGGTAAACTAGTAGATTTATGTCATATGTAAATTTTTTTATTAATTAAAGAACCAGATGTTTCTTTAAATAATATATGTTATTGTGTCGTAAAAAGAGCTAATGACAATATTGATTTCTTGAAATTATCGGGTTAAAGCGGTTTTCGATACAATATTTTTGATATTTCAACAGCTGATGCCTTTTTTTCTTAATATTTAATATCAGGCAAATAACACGTAAACACTTCTCACTTTCAGATGGTTTCAATACTGTTCTCTCATTGCAAAGTTGATAAGAATCTGGTAGTACATACCCAAAGCCTATTTTACTTATGAAGAGATCAAAATATATTCTATATACATAGAACTGGCAAGTGTATGGACGATGAATTTCGAGTCAAAAAGAATTATGCTCAAAAGAGTACCATTAGGAAAATTTCGGCATAGTGCGGAATCTTCTTTAAGGCAGACAAATTAAGTACCGGGTCCCTTGTCGCAATTCGAATCCTCTTATTATCTTTAACGTAATGACTTTGACCTTGATCTGTAATTTTGTAATTCCTGCTCTATATATAATTATTTCAACAATTTTTAATAAAATGATGACAAAATTTTGACTATACCATCTATTAATTTATTATGGGTGTATATAAGACGGAAGAGGTAAACTTATGTGTATATATGTAAATATATATATGTATATGTGTATAGTCCTCTGTATATAAGAGGAATATATTAATACAATATAAGGAAGTTTAAGTAAAAAATATTTACCGACTAGTTATTCTCCTTGCTTTAGTAGTTCTTACTTTGACTGAAACTGATTGCTTCTCCTTGAAGGATTGCTTCTCCTTGTTTATTTGTAGTGCTCCAATAAAATTGTCTGTGAGAAAAGTTCTAAAACAGAAGAAATGAAACTTTAAGAACCGTTTAAAGTATAAAGTATATTAGATCAACAAAATTGAACCGTTTAAACAAGTTTAGTTATGTTCCGGTAAATAGTAATTACACCAATTGATATAAATTTTCACTTTAAGAAATTTATAACACCTTCGGAAAAAATTAAAAATCACATGGCCATCTTTTCCATATGATTATATAAAAAAAGAGGGCTGCCATATGTATATAAAATCAATAATGCCATCTTTAACTTCACAAATAAATTTAATTTTTCTATTATTATATTTTATTATATTATACTATTAAAGAAGTATTAATATAAAAGTATAATTATTATTTTAAACAAAGGTATTAGCGTAACATATGACATCAATGATGAAAATACGGTTGGCAACTCTATTGCTACAGCAAACATTTCGATTAGGGACAACTTATTTTTGCATTTTATATATGTATTTAGGATTTCAATATGATTAACTGATGGTCTGATAAAAACACTGTTATATATGAAACGGTATGTTGAATGAAACACGCTATATGTTAGGTGCATGAACCGCGCTGTAGACTGCCAGGTAACTCACACTGTTTATAGTTTTATAAAAGATGGCTTAACATAGCATAAAGTGCAAAAAACAATCAATATATTTTAGAAAACATATCAAATTTTATAAATAATACTTTAGGGATATATGCGATATAGCTGGTTTATTCAAAGAAACCCGTGACGCTGGTCACGGAAGTCAAGACTCGTAGAATTAATACCAATGTGTGTCCTTAAAAGTACGAATTTATTTATTTATTTACCTGTAATTATAAATTAACTTGATTAACTTAAAACTTTTACTACTGTATATTAAATAAATTTTATGTGATTAAATATTTTAATTACTTAAAAAACACTTAAGATACCCGTACTTGCCGAAACTTGAGCACGAACTTCAGAATACGAAGCAAAAAAAAAAATGACAAACTAATATACCTACATAGAACTTTCAGTGTTGCCAATTCTTTTTGTTTTGTAATTGAAAGCAGTGTTGCTATTCGGTGACGTGATCACCGGTTTCTACACGTTTAGTTTACATATGACAGAAGAATTTACATATAAACAAAATATATATAATACAAGTATGTATGTATGTTGATCCTTTTTTTGAGACAGCGCAACTGGTCACTTTTACTCTTTGATCGCTGGGGGTATTACAGGGTCCCACCCATCTCATTGACTAATTTGTCTATTCCTTATAAGCTTCATGATTATTCAGTCATTGATCTAAAATCTGCGTACCTCCCCGTTCGGACAGTGATTACTCTAAGATTAGATAGTGCTAAGTAGGATAGCCTGTCAGTTTTCGCATATAACTTCAGAGCTCTGTCCCTTATGTATTTTTTGATCGGGTCTATTCTAAGGTCTCTTAGCATGTCGTTTGTGCGGATGTACCAAGGCATTTTGAAGAGTCTTCGGAGAGCCTGACTTTGAGCAACTTGTAGCTTTTGTATAGTAGAGTCGGCAGCTTTGCTAAACGCGACACACCCATAAAGTAATGCTGGTCTAATTATCTGGCTATAGAGTAGTTTTCTGTTTTTTACGGTAAGGTTGTTGTGTTTGAAAAGTGGTGTTTTAGCGCAACTGCTTCTATTGACTTGTATATGCTTATGCCAAGTGAACCGCTTATCAAACGTGATCCTAAGTATTTAATGCTATCCACCCAATTAATCACGATGATAAGAAATTTTTAGATGGCTCTAAAGCAATACTTTGAGTAGCATTTTAGTGAACATTTTGCCATTGTTGCGTTGATTGATGTACATCGTCGTCCATCTCAAATGCATTATATTGTTTATTTTATTTTAAGGGACAGACTTAGGTAATGTAGATTGAGGTTCTAAGGATTTAAGGTTTTAGTTTTAAACAAAATGAATAGACTAAGTTGGTATAGAGTTGCAGAATAGCTTGCGTTTACTTAGTTTCTCGGTAGCCGTATTCCATTATAAAGCGGGTAGTCTTTTGATTCTCTAAGATGGTTTTTTATAGTCGAACCTTTAGCTCTGCGTCGATTTGATTCATGTGAGCAACACAGGCGCACCAGGGTTTACCAGAAGTACAAAATAAAATTATAAAATTGGGTTTTCAGATAACGGTTCACTTAAGGCAGTCGCAGAGCTTATATATTCAAAATAATATTCAAACTTTTATGATAAAAAATTCATTTGTATGGATATCAGCATATTTTATTTTACTTAAGAAATCAAATCTCTGATGATAACAATCTTATAATAATATAATCTTATAAGCGTAAGGAACAAATGTTAACTAAAAAATAAAGTAAAAATTTTTTAGTAAAAATTTTGATATTGGTCATAAATTTATTAGATGTCGCTCTTTTTCCTTAGTGATGCGGTGGGTTTTTATGGATATGCAAAATTATGTCAATATCAAAATATGAAAAAAAATATCTTTAATAAATACTATATATAAATATATTTACATACGACAAATATATTATATACCTCCTAGTACATTAATATTTTTCTTTTAAATTTGATGGAAACTTTTGAACTCACAAAAGTTCAAAAAATTGATTCAGTATCACTCCACTCAGATTCCGAATCGCATTTGCAATCTTTTGAAATCTTCGATTCAATGACTTTTGCCTTCTCTGGTTCTTTAAGCTTTACAATCTTAATTATGACTTTACGTCCGACTGATTGGGATGGATCATAAAAGTCTGCATTATTTGGAACCTTCATTTCACATGATTTTCGTGAAGTACTTTTGAGTTTCATACGACATTTTTGAGTTGGTCGACGAAAGTACTCCAAAAGATTATTTTGGAGATTTTCAATTTGTTGTCTATTTATTCTATCGATCTCCAATTGTCTTTCAAGTTCATTAAGATCAGGTTCAATGATTTGATTATAAGTTGAAAAATCAATATCGACAATGTTCTGTCGGCGTACGCCAGTGCCATTATGGTGTTCATCACGCAATACTTCACTTCTGGCAATTGAGTTTGACGAGAAGTTATCCTCTATTAATTCAAGACCGTCATCGAGGGAATGCTCAGGCATTTTGTGTCTGAAATGATTTTAAAATGATAAAAGATTATGTGAATGATGTAAGAGGATTATGTGAATAGTTAATTTATTTATCTTAAAGGTAGCAGAAATGTTATTTTAAACAGGAATTTCTTAACAGAAGATTATTTTACGGTAACTATCACTTCCTAAAAATTTTTGATTATTTATATTTATTTAATAAAATTATAATATCAAACAGAAAAGGCATTGCTGACAGAATAATTTTTTTTTATTCTGAACTACTTTGTAGCATTTTAGAAATATTAGAATACCAAAAAGTCTTTTGTAATTATTATTACAATCAAATCACCAAATTACACTTTAAATAATACTACAATCTATAATCGAATACTATAATCGAAGTATTACTTTTTAAAGGGGCTGTATTACGAGACCCTTTATTACGAGACTTGTATATAGACCAGACCTGTTGAAAGTATGGGAAGTAAAGTAAAATTTACTGCTTTTGAATTGTCCAAACCTGGATTGGATTTTTTTAAAATATTTTATTTTTTACTAAATGAAAAGCAATAACAAATTCACGATCGACCTTTAATCTTTATATTCTAATACGATAAACACAAGAAGATAAGAAGTGATATGTGCTTTCGCTTTGGATTTGCCCAAAGTTTTTTTGGACTTCAATAAAAACTGTTCTACTTTTTATGGAAGTAGAAAGTAATGTTAAATTTACGATCCTTTGGTTACTAAATTGGTCTTTAACTTTTAAGTACACAAATGTTGAATCTAAATGGTTCTTGAAACATCATAAAAAGGTAATGATGGCTGCTTTTGTGTTACTCCTGTCCAAGATTTTTTTGGACTTAAAAAAGAACTAATTTATTATTGTCTAATGCATGGAATAACGTAAAATGCATAATCCTATAGTTCCAACTTTGACCTTTAATCCATATAAACTTGTATGTTGGTATAAAAAGATACTAATGATAATCCGCTAATAAAGAAGATATATTTAATCATAAGATTTTTATTATTAAATGTTGTCTTATATCAATTATTGATATGAAAATTGTATTATTAAGAACAGGTAGCTGATATATAACCAAAGAATTAGACAGACACTTCTATATGGAAGTGTAGCAATCAACAAGATCTCAAACAATACTATTCGCCAGCTGGAAATTGCACAAAGCTAGGTTCTGAGAAAACTTTTCCCATGGTACATTAGGACAAATGACATCCTCAGGGACCTCAAGATCCATCCGATTAAAAAATACATAAAGAATAAAGCTCTAAAACTATTTACGCAAACGAACAGGCTTACCAACAATGCGTTATCAAAACTTAGAATGGTTACAGGCTCCTCGGGGAGGTATGCAGATTGAGGTCAGTTATTGCTTAATCAGATGAAGTGATAAGCAATAATCCATGTAAGTCGTATAGAGTGGTTATGAAGAAACCTCGCAGGTAGTAGAGAGTAAAAATGTTTAAGTGCACTGATTCAACTAGTCTCAACGTACAGATATGAGGACCTCAAAAATATATATTTTAATTAATTTAAAAATTATTTAAAAATAAAATAAAAGGGTTAACGCTAATAACTTTTATAAGCTAATCAAAATACTACATGTATGTATAAGTACCTCATTAGATACTGATAAAGCGTTGACAATAGTTCCCTTTATTATCTACTATAATATACATATATTTATACTAATTAATACTCTTAGAAAATGTAAAAAGTATCGATGAAAAAAAAAATATGAAAATATTTACAAAGTTATATATATAAGTATACTTACTTTTACTGGACTTTTAATGAAAATTGTATCAACACTTTTTCAACTTAAATTCGAAATAGGTTAAATACTTGTAAATCCACGGAATAAAATTGTGATTTATTTTTTGATAGTTTAATTTTTTTTTTTCTTGAAGTAAAATAAGTGGAATGACAATTTAATTTAGTTTTCAAAACGTATTCGATCAATAAAAATAAGACTGTATAAAGTAGTCTTATATGGCGTTTACATTGGCCGAAAATGGCTCATTTTGAATGAGCCATTTGAAAGTGTTTACATTCGTTCTATTTCATTTGTTCTCATTTCAACAGCTATTTTTCAACTTGCATGTTGATTTGATTTTTGGCCTGTGCCAAAAAAATGTTGCATGAAGGTTAAATATGCCTTCAAACCTTACATTAGAAACTTAAAATATATTTTTAACTTCGATTAATTACTTTTTGGGAAGTAAAAGTTCTAAACAGCAGTGCATCGTTTTCAAGAAAATGCAACCACCAAACATTTGTTTACCTTTTTTTGTGAATATGTTAAAAACAGCTTTTTCAAACTGTCAAAATGCCATGAAGAGCTTTCATTTGGGGTATGTTCAATGGATTCCTTTGCATTTGGAACGTATGTGGAATGCATTCGAACGTCATTCATACAGAATGTGAGAAAATTGCTCATTTTTGTGCTTGAAATTTTATATGCAAGAATGAGCCATTCGATACTCATTTTCGATTTTTGACTAAAATGAGCCATTTTCGGCCAATGTAAACGCCGTATAAAACTCTTAATATATTGCATATATTAACATCTGTGTTTAATATATTGATTTGGCATAATTATTTAAGGTCTTTGGTGTAAAATAAAATAAAAGCGTTCTTGATAATATATATTATTCTTTTTTTAATATGATAATAGTTTTGATTACGACATAAATGTGTTCAAGTGAAACTAATAAAATGAACTAATTTTTATAACATTATGCAAACATATGTTTATTAAGTAAATTAAATCTTGATGTTTAAAAAATATGTTTGGTTATATGGCGTTTACACTGGCCTCAAATGATTGATTTGGGTAAAAATCACAAACGAAAAGCAAACGACTGATTTCTGTATACAAAATCTCATATGCGCAAATAAAATCCATACATATGACATTTGTGAAGTTTCAATGCTCACTGTTTCAATGTTTATAATGCTTTAATATTTTGTCAATTTCATTATGATCATACATTTATTATTATTATCGTATATGATTCAACTTCTTGTATGCTGAAACTAAAACTGTTGTCATATGAACGCTATTTATATATGTTAAGGCCGCATGTGTTATTTTTTTTAATGATTGATATTAATTATTATTTAAATTAAAATAAAAAACGCAATTTAACTGTTGTTCTAGTAGAATCATTTGGATGTATGTTGATTTTACATTGAATGTATTCAATAATAATTATAATAAAAATAATTGTATAATAAAAATAATTTGTATAATAAAAATAATTAAACAATATATTAACATACTATTAAATATATTTAATAAATTTACATATACAGTTTGAATATGATAAAACAATTTACTTTAATTATCAAATCAGGCATAATTGATTATGTTATTCTTCATGTTTTAAATAAATTTATTCAGGTATAGTAATAAGTTGTTTACATTACATGCAAGGCTGGTAAACTTTTAAGCCAGTTGCTAATTTGTTAATGTAGATAACATTCTAAATTTCCAAAGAAAAAAAATAGAATAAATAGAAAAGTCTTTTTTATTACGCATTTGAGCAACCCTGCAAAGTGATAAATTTAATATCAGATGGTTTTATTTACATCCGCGTGAGTGCCAAAATTAATATCGTATTGTTTATAGTGGTGAATTCTTATAATTTATATTAAAAAAGTAAGTTTTTATTTTTAATTTATCATTAGTTTAAGTAAACTTAAGTGATTGTATGAATTGAATTTTAAACAGGTTTAATAATCTTGTATAAAAAAAGCTTTTTTTTAACTGTTTGGAAGTAAGTGAACTGTTTCGATATTCAATGAATTAATATGAATTTATTAAATAAATAATATCGTAATGTGTGATAATTGAATTTTAAAAGAGTTAGAATAAATGAAAATTATTGTCATCAAAGTATCTATATTTAAAACTAATAAAATAAATAATACTATCACTATAAAAGTGCAGCGGCTTCTTTCAATAAAAATATACGCAAAATGTAAACAAATGGTATTTAGTTTGTTATGCAAAGTCCTACGTATATGAGTGTATATATTAGGACTATAATTAGTTATACATTATTTTATATAGTAAAGGTAACTACATTTGCTTCTGATCTTTTTTACGTGGTGGATATTAACTGAATTATTGTTGTTTTACTGAGTCCAATTCGTGATGCATTTATGCAAGAAAAACTATTTTAATTACGGTCGTTAGTTCTATATCTCAGATGATTTAATACAAATTCGTTGAAAACTTAAACCATTAGATATACTAATTAATATGTATATTTTAAATGTATATTCATTATATTACTAGAGATAGACCAGAGATTGTCAGCAATCCACTTAACTTACATACTTGTTGATAAATTCCAATTAGAAATGTATCGATTCGTCATCGAAGGCATCTGCAAGATATGGTATATATAAGACTAATGACCAATCGATCCAAATGTATATCTCTCATTGAAGTTATAACTTAAATAGTTTATTTTATGACGCTAAATAATATCTAAAATAAACTAGATAAACTAATACTAATGCAGAAACCACGGTTGTAACACAAGTTTCTTAACAGACTTTCGTTTTTAGTTTCTTCAGAATGAAAAACATCTTCCACATGCAGCACTCATTGCCTTATTCCAATTGTGGTCCTCTTATAGACACGTATTAAACAGTTACTTGTCACTTACACATTCTAAATGTCTATTCTAAATTTGTACCTTAACTGTAGTTCTACTTCTCATGGCGTTATCTCCAAATGTTCTTCAAATCTTGATCTACAAATGGGCACACATATTTAAGCCCCATTAATTTATAGTTTCATTTTATCATGGTGACTAGATTATTTTACTTAGTTGAGTCTAATAATTGCGACTATCGCCTTTTCCTATTCGCTTCCCAATTCCCAACTTTACGTGTACATTTGGTAAGTACTTTCATGTACTTGGTTTTACAAGTGGGTAACAACGCCATAGTTCGGTCAGAAAGACAGTTTTGTAATATTGTACATATTGAAAAAAATATTTCAATATGATTTCTATTATATTTCTAATTATTACAAACAATTCTATTTATGTTTGTAAGGTTATGACAAAATTAAATGCCAACTTTTTTTCTGATACTATATATATCCGTTGATTAATTTTGATATGTACTTTTATCAGATGAATTACCAAAGGAAAGGAGTAGTGAAGGGCGAGAAGATGAAGCTCTTCTAAATGAATCGTAGTACCATATTTATACATGTATGTATTTAGTATAAATGCATTGACTATTTGAAAACATTATTTTAAAATTACTCAAATTTTTTGAAAGCTGCTCTTAAATACATTTTAGGCGACAGGACTGACTATTACATTTTTAATTTTTATTGTATAGTAGAGTTCTTTGTTTAATAAAAAGCAAATGTGCTAGATTTTATCTAGTTTTTCTATAATAACTTTTCTTTATCTGAAATGAATTAATTTATTGTACTTACATATTGTTCTGTCCATTAACTCATATCTGCATTTTCAATTAAAGTATAGACAATAAATTATAATTAAAAATATATATTTATTATATTTCAAGTCATATATTAATAATAAATAAATAAATAAATTCATTAAAATCATTGAATAACATAAATTCTTATAGACATAAATTTATGATAGAATGAGTTCATTTTAATACCTTTTTAATTACAATTAATTGAACTTATTTTACATGTGTGAAATAATATAATAAATTAATAAAATAAATTAATGAAAATTCAGTGAAGTAGGAACACGTAAAAAATACGAAAACAAATAACTGAATGTGTGCAATATGAAATCTATTCGCCTATTTATCAGTTTAACTTTTTGTATATTTTTACACTTAAGGCTATAAATTAAATATAGTAAATATTTTGAAAAATTCTTCTCAAAAAATATTAATAAATACAATAATGGAGGTAATACGATTTTGCTTAGTATGAGCATGAGTTTTGAGCAGAGAAGCGCACTGCGCCTATAACTGCATTCAGCCTTTGAGCTTCTTAATTACTTGCTTCGTCCGTATCAACGTCTGCAATACCTTTTAATTTATTTTGGTTATTATCGGCAGTTGCCTTGAGGAAACTCTGCAGCATGGCATTGGAATCAACTACAAGTATGGGCGTACAACCATCCTTAAGGTGCTCACTTTGGCTTTCATACATTTCGCGTGAAATACTGCGGGTAAATGAGAAACGTAAAGATTTGGTACGTGTAAGCTTCTTTTTGATTGGTGGTTTGCCAGTGATGGGTTGAGGTTCTGAAACACCCTTCTCTTTCTCTGGTGTAGGAGGCAGTGAAGTAATTTCCAAATTAACATCACGCAAAATATCTTCAGCAAACGCTTTAATTTCAGTCCACGCGTCAACTATTAAGTGAAAATTTAGCAATTAGTTTTGTTGAAGTAAATTTTTATGTGTTAAATATACACACCGATATCTTTTTCATTTGCATGTTCATAAGTTACACAAAAACGTATAACGTATTTGCCATTAACCATTGAGGGTATCATATGCATCTTGCCAGAATGATTTATTAATGCCAACAATTCTTGATTATAATTATCAGCAGCTCTAAAAATTAATTCAAATTGTTAATAACGAATTAAAAATTCTTATTTTTCTAATGATCTTACCTCATACGGAAGCAAACTAAGCCTAAGTATACATCATTACGCACTTCGAAACGATCATCTTTGCGGACAAGCATTTCAAACTTTTTAGCTAACGCCATATGATTACGTATGTAGGATTGTAAACCGATAATGCCATATGAACGAAAAACGAACCATAATTTCAATGCTCTAAAGCGCCGACTCAATGGTATACCGTAATGCCTGTAGTCAATAGCCTTATCATGTTCATGTTGTAAATACAAAGGATTCACATTAAGTGCTGTCTTTAGACTCATAACATCTCTAACCCACATAGCAGATGCATCGAAATTTGTTAGCAACAATTTATTTGGATTTGTATTAAACGAGTCTGCATATTCCAAACCTTCAGAAAATTTACGCATTTCGGGTAAAATAAAAGAATTTCCTGCGTATGCGCCATCAACATGGAACCAAACATTTGGCACTTCTTTGCAAACCTTACCAATTTCAGTGAGGTTGTCAAAAGCACAAGCACCAGTAGTACCTACTGTTGCTACCACAAAGAATGGTGTAAGTCCAGCGTTGGCATCGTTCTGTATAGCTTGTCGTAATAAGTCAACACGTAATCGACCATGTGCATCAGCCTCTATAATACGTAATTTTACCAGAGCCATTTTTGCTGCCTTCTCAACGGAAGAGTGAGCCTCTTTACTTGCGTAAGCAATCAACTGTGGCAGAAACACACTGTCATGTATTTCAGAGGTAATTCCTTTTAATTTTTGTATTGCTCTTGAGCGTGCTGTTATCATGCATACTAGTGTGCATTCCGATGCAGAACCTTGTAGAGCACCACCACCGCGACTACCGGGCATATCGGTTATAAACGCTTTTGGCAAACCAAGCGCTTTTGCATACCAATCGAGCACAATAGTTTCTAGTTCTGTAGCTGCTGGACAAGAGGCCTAAAAATGAAAAGTGAAAAAATGGGTTAGGCTTAAATTGTTTACTCTTTTGATGGCTTAATTTATAGTGTAGCTCATGTTATTTACAAAATGGTTTCCTTAGAAAATAACTTAATGATTCTTATGATCAAAATGCAAAGATTATTTAGATTTATTTGAGGAGTAGAAACATCGTATAATGATGTTCTATACGTAGAAGCAATAAGTAGAATTTGTGTTGATCTGTTTTTATTTTTTACATTTGGGTTTAAAGAAATATTACAAGATATGGACCATTAAAGTAGTTCTGATAGCTGTCTGATTTTTTATAAGAATATAGACTTTCTAAGAATATGCTCTTACGATGGAGAAAACTTCTATTCGAAATATTTAAGTGAAGTTAGAAAGATATCGCTATGTCCTTGAAATAGAGTTCAATTTTTTTGCCAGTTTTGACTTGCCAATCTAAATGGCTATCTTTTGCATTGTAACCAATTCTGCTTCATAACCTACTCTTGTGGAAGTTCTGATGGCAAATCTATAACAAAATTTAAGCGAAGACTTTAAATTTTTTAAGTCTCTAAGCCTTTGTGCACTAAGGATAGTCATTGGTTCAATGTAAAGATCGATGGATAGTAAGTGAAGCAAGCAGGGCATTATCTTAGTTCATGAGTAGCTTCATGACTGCTAAACTTTATAGACTGGCTACCCTTTGATTAATATACTGTTTAATATGCTTTGGCTACATCATATTGGTAAAAAAATATTTTAAAGCTTAGAGAAACCATTTAGAATTTTTGAATTATTTAGATTAGAGAAACTAAATTTCCTGTTATTATATTTTTATGTAAAAGATCAAACATTTATATACTATCTAAGTCCAAAAAATCAATTTCTTGATTGTTTGAGTATCACAATTATTAACTACAATTTTAATAGAATATCAACAATTTTATTTAAACAGATAGTTAGATAAAACAATAAATTCATAACTTCAGCTATTAATATAAAAATTATTTATACTATGTATATGATTTTCGTACTATACGCATTAAAATGAAATGATTGTTGAATCATTTCATTATAAAATTCTTTTTTAAATTTGTTATTATATTTTTAAATTACTATAAAACAATGAATTTGTAAAAATTCCTGAATTTAAGAAGAAGAACACCAACAATTAGTACTGTATTTTGTATTAAATTTGTAATAATATTTTTAATTGAAATTTTAATTAAAATAAACGTTTTTTATAATTGAAATAGAAAAATCAATCAAATAAAAAATCCCTTGAAATAATCATTTTAATAATATAACCGTGGGTTTACACTGCGTATGAGTAATTATTTTCTATATTAATAGCGCAATTTTTAAATTTATTGTTTTATTTAAATGATCTGCGTGTAATGTAATTTATTTTTAGTTGAAATATTCTATTAAAATTGTATTCATTGTTGATTGTTTTACAAAAATGGGTTTTTATATTAAAACTAATCATTTATATGCAACTTACCCAAGAAAATCCAATAGATCCTATAGCGCTACTTAACATATCGCCCAAAATGGATGGGAATGAATTACCCGATGGAAAATATGCAAAAAACTTTGGGTGATTCCAATGTACAACTCCTGGCATAACTTTCTTTTCAAAATCTTCCAAAACATCTTCAAATTTTTCAGCTTTTAATGGGGCTTGATCTGCAAAAGAAAAATTCAAAAATCAAAAATCAAAAATTTAATAAATAAATAAAAACAATATGAAAACACTCAAAATAAACATAAACAAATATATTCGACATTGAAACAATTAACAATTAATTAGCTAAATATTTTTACTTTTAAATATTAAGTTTTTAGGCAGATCTTTAACATTTCAATTAACACTTTCGCACGTAAACTGGAAGATGTGTATAATTTAAAAATAAATAAATTTTTTTTTGTTGTTTTTGGCTAAACAAAATCTTCATACAAAATATAAAACTAAATTATTTTGTTCAATTTAGAAAAGAGAGAACGAGTTCATATATTTCGATTGCTTGAGAAAAAACAAAACTTATTTAAATTAAGTTAATTAATTAGCTGTTTAATTAATTCATACAGCATTAATCAATTAGTCAAATTTGTGTTATGTTTTTTTTTTTTTTTGAACTAAAACTTATTAGTTTTATTGCCCTTGGAATATTGAATACGAACGCGTAAATGATTTTGTATATTTTTTTAATTTTGAAATTATTTGTTTTAGCAAATTTTATGGAAATATCTTCATATAGTTTTGCAAGTGATCGTAGGCTATCGAAGGTAGGTGTTGGTGATGGACGTTTGTTGTTTGATGTTTTGTTATTTTTTTTGTTTTTTTTTTTAACTTAATTTTTATGTTAATTGGGATTTTTTAAAATGCTCATATATTAACGAAAATTAGCCAGTATTTGATTTTCTTTTTAAAATTTATATTTACACAATTTACTTCTTTAAAGATATGTGTATGAATAAATTTAACATACACTAAAAATATGTTCAATATATTGTTCTAAAATTAATCTTGTAAACATTTTCATATATATTATATGTAATTATTTATAGAATTAAAGACACATAGAAAGTAAAAATATATAAATTACTAAACAATTACGCAGTGTAAACAATTAAATGTTGAAGTAATTTAGTTTCATAATAACTTGGAAGAATACTTGGAAAAAAGTAAATTTTATATAATAAAAAAGTAACGCAAATGTACTTTACAATAATTTTATAAAATGTTTTTATAATTATTTATATTAATTAATTATTATTAATTATTATGTAAACAATTTTCATACTGCTGAAAATATTTTTAATTAAATAAATAAATACATAAAATAAAATCGTAAGAATAGTATATATCTACTTTGGTTATTAATATATATACAGCAAAGTAAATAAGTTTCTTAAAAAATTGTTTCTTTATTTGCGTTTAATTAAAATTATTTTTTAATGTTAAATAATTAAATACTAATAATCAAATGGCATTGAAAACTTTTACTTTCATTTATTATTTTTGTATAATTTTTCATATTTTATTGACTTAAGTAAATGTATTAAATTAAGAATAAATTTCTTTATTATTCAATAAAATATTATAATAAAATATAATAAATAAATTAAAAAGTATGTTTCCAAAAAAAAATGATTTAATTATTATTTTAAATATAAATCATTAAGGTTGAAAATAAATTGAAAAGTTTGTTGTTGCTAATATTTTTTATTAGTGTAGAATACATTTATTTATATAATTATAATATTTTATTATAAAATATTAAAAAAATATTTTATTATTTCTAGCAGTGTTGTTTCTTGTTACACAGTTAATATATAGCACTAGTAAATACTTTTCTCTAATTTCATAAAATTTTAACGCAAATATTTGTTGAATTTTTTTAAAGTTCACTATTTATAATTATTTATTTATACTGATTTTTAAAATAATTTATATTAAGAAACAAGTCAAAAAACTTCGAAATTTAATAAAAGATATGGATGAATTATAACATTGTTTTAATATTTATAAACTCTTAAATTGTTCAGATATGCATTAATCAGTATAAATAAATATTTTTAATAATAATATTAAATTATAGTTAGGTTAAATTAGTTGTACTGGTACTCTTGTGGTCGCTTACGTCACAAATAATAACCCGTTGTGATACAAGAGTACAATATTATTAAAATTTTATATATTATTTATATATAAATAAGTTTAATAGATCTCTTTATGTTAATGGACTCTGACTACTACAAAAAAATGAGCTTAAAATTTATTGTTAAAAAAGTTTGCTATAAATAAATAAGAATGTATTAAGTTCTTTACTAACAAAGTTAATTTGGTAAAATCATATGTAATGAATTAAGAATGTAATAAAAATATCATTTTAGTTAGCGATGGTCTAAAATTTTTATAAAAATATTTGAATGTTTTTTTGCATTTCAAATAATAAATATAAGTTTTGCTTGTATGGATGTCTGCAATTATAAAACTTTATTAGATTTATATAGTTTACTTAGCTGTTTTGTAATGCTATTTTATAATTCGAGCTTAATAATAGTCATTGTTTTTTGAAACGACCAATTAAATCAATAAAAAACATTATTATGAATTAAAATATAAATACATTGTACATGCAGTTATTTGTATTTATATTGTAATTATATACATAAAAAAATTTGTTTCTTTAATAATTATGACTTATATTATTTTAATATTGTTTTTATTATTTTTTATAATAGTCATTAATAAAATTAATGAAATTTAAAAAAATATAAAAATCAGTAATTGTTTAAGTATTGGTCTATTGCTTTAGTTTTATTTCATATGTATTTATAAAAGTCTGTACAAAAATTAATAAAAAAGTGTATAAAAATAAATAAAAAATATTGTAGATATTTATAATAAAAATAAATTAAAAAATAATAAATGTGACTAAAATAATAAAAATGATGAAAATAAAAAAAATATAAAAATAAATAAAATATAAAAATAAAAAAAATATAAAAATAAAAAATAAAATAAAAATAAATATATAATAAAGAAATAAATAAATACTTAAACTGTTCTTTATCGTTGTGATAAATATTGTAAAATCAAAATCAAGTAAAAACACTACACCTTCAATATAATACCTTCTTATTAATAATATCTTATAAGTATTCAATATTATAAATATAATATTAAACATTAGATTAATTTTTATTTAAAAAATACAATCTTCAATATTAGTTATACTAAATAATAATTGAAATGAAAAATTTTTTTATAGAAAAGTACATTAAAATTAAGAAATTGTTGTTTAGTATTCTAACGCAAACAAAATATAAATTGAAATAAAAAACTAAAAAACATTTTAAATTTATTTTATTTTAAATACGAAAAAAAAATTTTATTACAATATTAAAAAAAATTTATTACAATATTAAACCTTATTATTAAAAAACATTTTTTATTTATTGCACAAAAAGTTATCAAACAACAAACATACACACATATTTTACATTTTTTTTTTGAAATATATATTTAATTACATTTAAAATAAGCACATATACAAACCTGGTAATAAATGCCTTAAGTATCCTGGATCTAGTGTAGGTGCAACATCACGTTGTTCTATATTTTTGGTATAATCACATATATAATCGATCATATCTTTGCCATATTTTCTAAACTCCTCTGTATTCATTTTTTTTATTTATTTTTATAAACAATAATAATATTGACAATTTTTAAAAATTTATTTTTTTTTGATATAAAATTTTGTTTATATTTTATAATTTTATTTTTCACAAAAAATTTTAGTTTATTTCAATTGTAAAATCCTTAAAAAATCACACACACACACAAAAGCTTCTTTAATTTTTATATCCGTTCATGTATTTATCTTAATTTTCTATTTCGTGTAATCCGTTTAAGTTCCGTCAGAAATATTAACTTATTTAAGGTATATATATATCATATATTCACATTGGTAAAATCTTAAAGCGACTGACTTAAACAGCCTCGAACTATTTGTCTTTATATCAAAGTTGCGCACGTTCGTTCACTGTGTAAAACAATGTCTTTAGTTTTTTTTTACACAGATTTACTCTCACGAGAATTATAGACTACTTTTTGAATTCTCCGTCATTAAATATGTGCAAAAACTTGGGCTACGTAACACCTGTCTTCGGCTTTTAATAACTTTAAATAGCGCGCGCGTGATTTTTTTCACTGTTTTTCTCTCTCTCTGTCTCTCTTTCTCTGTTTGACTGTAACTACTGACTGATGTTTTTTGTTGTTTTTTTTTTTTTTGCAATTGAATATTGGAATCCCCACGATCGGCTCTCGGGCATGGTTAATTTCACACAATAGAAAGACACAGATATACAGCAGTAACATATAAGCCATATAAACGGAGTAGTATGAATGGAAAAACCATCAATGAAATGTTCGATTTCATATAGGAGTAATGGAATATTTTTATGATTAGTGTACGTGAAAAGTAGAATGCAAATCTTTGCAAATCTTTGCGGGGGTGTGAACAACGAAATATCTGAATAATTGAAAACAGGTCAGTTTTTTTAATACAGCCATTTCTCGTTTGTACTTATCTAACAAACCGTAAGTGATGTGTTCTTTTCAAAAGTTAACAAATGGAACCTCATAAAGTTTTGATTAATAAATTATTTTGATTTTAGATTAAATCTGTTTTAGAATATCAGTAATAAATAAAAAAGTAAATAATAGCAATATAAATAAACATTTTTATTAGAGAGCCGATGCTTATTAGTTTCAATTTACAAATCATTTGTGCTCTGAAGTGTAAAAATAATAAAAAATTGAATATTAAATATTTATATCAATATTTTGTTACTGCAGTAGTTAACTGAAATATTCACAAATTGTTACTATGCTAACTAAATATGAAAAAATTTTTTTAATAAAAAATAACTTTAATGAATTTAATTAACTTATTAAACAATCAATTAATATGATATAATAATTTTTTTGGTTTTATTGTGATCGCGTGCTGTAAGTTACTTTTGCTTAATAACTACCTTACGCTCTATGCGATGAGGTATGTTAAATTTTTCCACGATTAGTTTTATTTAAGTGTACAACTGATAACACATTTTAAAAAGAATATCTCAAAAAAAGGTGTATATATATAAAATGTAATAATATCATTCGTATATTCCGACCCAAGCCTCAAGAGAGACTCAAGTCGCATCCAAATCCTCATGTTCGACACTTATTATCTGCAACTGCACTAAATCGCTTTAAAAGCAAATCATTGATAAATATGAATACCCTAGCTCAATAGCATATTTGTTAGTTTTTTAAGATTTGCAAAATTATTGTCATTTTCTACTTAGAAAGATTTAATAAATAAACCAATTAAAGAAATCAGAAATAAAAAAAAAAATTTGTAAATTGCAATTTATCTGCTCCTGAACTCATATATTTTTAGCATATACATATGTTAATAGCTCTGTCTCGGAATGTTTCCTGATGAAATCAATTTCTGCATTGATAGGCTAGTGACTGCAATAACTAGTCTGTCATGTAACTTCATATTTATCAAATTGTTGTGCTATTTAATGCCCATTCTCAGATATTCTACAATTTGGTATTTTTTTGATTGATATATATAATATTATATTATGGATATAACATTTTATAAATTTTATATAATTATAATATATTTCGGGCATCGCTTATGTTTAGAGTACAAAGTCTTATTATACAACTAAGTCATGAAGCCAATCCGAATGTATGGCTCACAGCTATATGGCAATACCTGTTCGTCAAACGTAGTAATCCTGCAAAGCGCTCAAGCACAGATTCTAAGAATGATAACGGATGCACCCTGGTATATCAGGAATGAAAACATACATTGCGATTTAAGAGTTCCAATGGTTAAAGTCGAGTTTGAGAGAATAAGGCAGAAACATATTTCAAATCTTGAAAATCATGTGAATCCGCTGACTTGAATTCTGGCTAATATGACAACGTTCTCTAGACTGCAGCGGAATGATAGACACGCCATCCTGCTTTCCTAAAAATAAACCTGATTAATGGGTCGGCTTAATCTTGTCATATCGAAATACAACACCTTTTCTCTTGTTGATTGATTATTAGTAATTTTTTGTGGTTTGTAAAAGAAACTGTTTTTGAGACTTTGATATTTTTAAATTTGATAATTATTTCTGGATAACATGAAAATGCATGATTCCTTCCATACGATTTTTTTTATTTATGCTTTTTTGTGCTTTTTAGAATATTTACATTAAGGATTTTATTTGGCTTAAATGGTCACATCTGTTATTTGTACTTTTATAAAGTAAAATATTAAGAAAATTAATTAATTTCTCTTTAAATAAAAAATAAAGCACTTAATTAAATACAACATATTGTATAAATGTAATTACTATGAATTTCTTAGTTAAGATTTTCCATATAATTTCTATTGCTATCTTGATTCATCTTAATAATAGATATTGAATTTTTTTCCAATTTATTCTTAAGAAAATTAATCAATTTCTTTCTAAATAATAAATAAAGTACTTCGTTATTTACTATTACTTTTTTTTACTATTAGTTATTTGAATACGATTTTCCATTTAATTTATAATAAAATTGTTATATTGATTCATCTTGAAAATAGATATTCGAGATATCATAAATTAAAATACAAAATATTGAATTCATTTTTACTCCTATTTATTTTCAGGAAAATTAATCAATTTCTCTTTAAATAATAAATTAAAGACTTCGTTAAATGCAACATATTGTGTAGATATTATGTATCACAATTAATTTTTTAGAAAAAATTTTCCATATAATTTATATGATTTTATTGAAAAATTTACTTATAATTTCATCACTTGTTTTAAAAAACTGAATAATTAAATAGAAATATAAAAAATACCCTCCGAATATTGCATGCTGTAATATTTTCCTGATCTTACATGTGGGAGTTTTTTATTATTTTTTTTATTTTTTGCTTTTATTTATACAAGCTTTATCAAGTTTATCTCGTGTGACTTTGGTTTATTTAAAGTCACGCTTAATAGCAAATAATTTATTTAAATTACAGTTTTAATTCAATTTCAAAATGATAGATTAGCTCTCAGCATTTTTTCGATTACTTTATAATTAATTAAAATTTATTACTATTTTGACTGAAATGTGTTTTATGTTTTTGAAACGTTGAGTAAGTCAATAATGAATATTTATGAATCTACCAATAAAAACTAATATTATAAATTATCTTTCTATGTTATGTTTTTATATAGTATAATTTTTTTATAAAAATATCTGTGGTAATTTTGTGGTAATTCTGTCTTGTTTGTAACATAAACCCATTTATAAATTAATTTTTTTATAATATAAATTTATTTTAATTATTCATATTTTAAACTTTGTAAGCTGAAAACAATATTTTATTTTGTATATATCTTTATAAACTATTTTTTTTAATTATCACAAACAAAGGTTGCATTTTTTTTCATCACACTAATATAAAGCAATTACTAAGGCAGTAAGAGTAGCTAGCACTATTGGAATTAGTTCTAACATATTTCTGCTAACGAAAATATTTTTTCGTAACTTCTTGAGATTTTTGAAGTTTATTTGAGTATTTTTTTTTTCTAAATTAACTCTAATTAATTATTTTAGTAATGCTTTCATTTCATGCTGCAGAGTAATAATCCAATAATTATTTTTTTATATGAATTACATGGATTATTACATGGGTTATGCAAACCTATAATCCAGGTTTACATAAAGGTGATTTTTATTTTGTCTTTATGATATTATTTTTTAACTTACCTTTTTTTTATATTTTCCTGCGTTTTAGTGCTTTTAACTAGCACTTTTGCTCGCTTCTATAGATCTCGGCATATACAACATATGTATACATACTGTATGTAAGCTAATTTAAGCATTAATAGCTAAAATGAATAAAAGTTTAACACAATTTTTCACGACATAGCGTTTGATAATAATTCATTTTTATATAGTAATTAATTTACGCTTTCTGTATATAATTAATTTTTGTTACATTAATTTGATGTTATTGCAGTAATTCAAAAAAATGTTGTAATTTTTATTTTTAGTAATTTCTCAAAAATTTTTGTCATATTAAAAATATTTATTTATGTATTTAAAGAAATATAATTTTACATTTAATTTTCTATTTGGATTTTCTAAGAAATGTAAATAATTTCATTAAGCCATTGTTATCGAACGTGTATAAACTCAAAATGAGTTAATAATATTGGGTGTAAATATTTTAATGTCGTGATTTAAATAACTTACTTATCATATATTAGAAATAAAAATTAACTTATCACAATGTAAATGAATCAGCATTGGTTATTCTAGACATCAGTTCTATGAATAAATTGCCAAAAATTGATTATTTAAACAATTACTCCGATTGATACTGTCATATATATGTCATCACTCAAATTTATTTTTCAATTAAATAGAATATACGACAATATGGTTAACTAACTTAACAAATAATTAAATCATTAAAATTTAAAATAAATATTTATTTGCAAAGTACACTATATGATTGATATTAAAAATTTTTTTGTTTAAAATAGTCGTTTCGCAATATAATTTGTAAAGTAAAAATAATAATTTATTTAATGAACCAACATTTACTATTATATTAATGTATTTTTTATAAAAAAGTAATACGTTAAGTATGAGATAGAATTATCTATAACTGCGATATTATCGCTCATAGAACCTATAGGCGTAGTTATTAACTATTAGATCCGTTTTAAATATTAAAACATATATACTAACTTTCTCTTTGGAAGATGGGTTTAGTTTTTGCTATAGAAATCAGTTTATTTTAGATATCATACTATCATTACTATTACTACTATTACCAATACTATTATATTAATGTATTTTTTATATAAAGTAATACGTTAAGTATGAGATAGAATTATCTACAACTGCGATATTATCGCTCATAGAACCTATAGGCGTAGTTATTAACTATTAGATCCGTTTTAAGTATTAAAACATATATACTAGCTTACTCTTTGGAGGATAAATTTAACTTTTGCTATAGAAATCAGTTTATTTTAGATACTGTACCTCTAAAGATTTTATCTAGAGGTTGACATTTGCTATAAAAAACTTAAAACTATTCAATTTAACCTTATGCATATATAGCTTTATTCATTTATTCAAATTTAACATTCAAAGTAGAAGAGTTTCTTCTTAATTAAGTTTAGAATCTCCAAAACTGCACATTGAAGAGAACTCCATACAGAGAGTGTGACAAAAGGGTACTTACATTTATATTTGAATAATACTTTTTTTTTTATAATTTGACTTTCAAATTTCTGCATCTTAGACTTAATTGAAGATCAATTAAAGATCGTATGGTATATTAATTATAGGTTTTGCATTACTTAAAAAATTATTTTTTTATAAATGGGGAAGAACTAAAAATTTTTGTATTATACTTTCATTAAACTTATATCACCAAAAAAGCTAATTTATTTGCCATGGTTTTTCTAGTTTGTTATTGTTTTAAAATCAAAATGAAAAAAAAAAAAACTCAAATGAACTGCTTTTTTAATTATTTAATATGGTCACGAGATTGTATACTATTAATACCTACCTAACTAAAATACCGTCGCTCGGGGAATCACTCCGACCACCACAAATATACACGCCAAGAGCCAAGAGCAGGATGGACTACTCTGAAAATAGATACAATAAAAAGTTGAAAGTTAATTTAATAATAGTTTCTTGAGTATTGAGTATCGTATCTTTACTTAAATGATGTAGTCAAACAAATCTGTGTTTAACCAAGCAATTATTATCATGCGAAGAACGCTTTTAAAGTGCCGCAAGTAAACAGAGCGGTAAATAATCACCGCAAAGTATTGATATTTATTGTATGTATTTCGCACATTTCCAAAATTTTGTGAATTATTTTAATCTGTTTCTCACATGGAATGCATTATGCATCATGCATTAAATATATACATTTGACGTAATAATATAATATAAATAAGATTTAGTTAAATGAGATTTAGTCATTTTGTCAATATTTAAATTTTAATACATACCATTTTTTTTGTCATAATACACGGTATTCACGTAACTTAATTATATATATTTAATATTGTAAGTCTAAAGTTTAATAAGTATTTTACAAAGTTGTTTTGTAATTATAAAATGTATATAAGTGTCTAGACCTGAGTACTTTTTTTACGTTCTTTGAACTTTTTGTAATTCCTAAATCTTATAGACAAGTAATTCTTGTTTCTATAATTGCTTTTATATCATTTAATAGAATTATATATATTATTTTTAATTGACGACTAGTTTGAGAATATATTCTTCTTGATAATCCGGAAATTTATCTTCCAAGGGCTAATGTAATTATTACAAGATTTTTATTTTTGCTAATAATATAATAAATTACCATTTTTATATCAAGGAGTCATAAAATAATATGTTTATTGTGTCTGTTTATATGAGATATATACTTATCCAGCATTCTTAAAAATGAACTTCAAAGAAATGTATTTGCAAAACTCTATATTTCTGGATAAGTAATTTCTAATAATGTAATAAATTACATTTTTTATATTAAAAAGCACACAAATAGTATATTTATATGTCTGTTTATACGAGATATCTACGTCTCCATCATTCTTGTAAATCAACTTCGAAAAAAATTGTTAACTCTATATTAGTGGATTAATTATAGAATTATTATAATTATATAATTATAGATTATTATAGAAAATGCAATGAAAATTTTAATCGGACATATTGCTGTCCGAATTATCGCAGGATACTCAATAATGATGTTTAATAAGTTCCTAAAGCGCCATGTATTCATCAATAGTAAAACCAAAAATTTTCAATAATATTTTAATATTAATATAGCTTTAATATTTCATCTTTTGTAATTATTACAAGGAAAAATTTCACTTCGATTTCAAATTTAATTTTTCGTTCATTTGTCAGTGAATTTTTCTGAATTGGAATAAGTAGAATTTCGGACAGTGACTTAATCCATACTTTCTAAAAAAAAGATAAAAATGGAATTTTAAATAATACCAAAATGATATATCTGTTAGCTACAAGCGCTCCTTCAAAACAGTATACTGCGTTGTAACTGAAGTGGTTTGTTTAAAATTGGTCGAACAAATCTTGAAGACGGCCCACGTGAATGGCATCCAAAAACTGCATTCTCACCAGAAAGTAGCTTGTGTTAGCTATAAGCGCGCTTTCAAAACAATAGACTGCGTTGTAACTGAAGTGGTTTGCTTACAATTGGTCAAACAAATCTTGAAGACGACCTACATGAAAGGCATCCAAAAACTGCATCTTCACCAGAAACCGTTACAATCACATATAATGTTTTCTAACACTAGAACAATATTAGAAAATGGTGCTCTCAGTTAGATTCGTATATATCTTATATTAATAATATTCAGGGTATAAAAATGTAACAATTTTCTTTCACGCATCATCAAAATAGAGGACTGAAAAACAGTTAATTAAGCTGTTTAAACAAGATTATTGATTCTTTAATAATCTTAAATTTTAAAAATTGAACTGGATTTTAAGACCTTTAAAGACTTTTTCAGTGTTTTCGCACAAACCTGAGTGATGTTTAGATATGCTTTAAAGTTCATTTATATCGAAAATAAGAAATTGTATCTTAAGAAGTTAACAGGGTTTCACTATCTGAAAACCCTGTTAGATCAAATCTGGCAATTCTTTTAGTTAATTAAAAAACATTAGTTACTCTTCATTCGAAGTTATGATTGTGAATATACGCTATGATTGTTGTTTCTAAAAAAAATCTATAAAATCGAGACTTTAAGTAAATTTAGTAAATTTATCTTTCACACACCTTGTGAAAGATAGAAAATAATACGAATTTATCATAAGTTGATTAACGCGATTTAATAATGTATATTTTTTGACTATGTCTTATTGGTAAATAAAATAGTGCGGTTTCATTAAAAAAGGATTTTATAAAATTTTGAAGTTGATGATGTCTTCTAAAATTCTGCGGAATACGGATTTTGTATGTTAATTTTAAAAATTAATAAGCTTGAAAAGAGAAATTCCACTCAAATTAGTGGCTCATAAGATTAATTACGCATCAGTTTGACACATTCAAAACTGCAGTCTTCGTCTATTATGGGAAAATTTTTGACTGTTTACAACACTTAGTGTTGCGTTTACTTTGAGGGAAGTTTGACAAGTTAGCACTTATAATAAATATTTAATATTTTTGTTTATTATAAATTATTAAAAATAATATATACTTTTCACTTATTGAAGGCTTTGCACCTGTTCCAACGTTATTTTTAATTCTTGAATGGCTTTATATAGTACATTCCTTCAAAATCTTTAAAATAACTGTTTTCAGCGGATGTCATCTCACCTATTCTTTCAATATTGATAAAAAACAATTTTTTTATTTTTCTAATTGGTGCTTTTTAAATAAATAGTAAGTTGTATTTATTTACTAATGCTGCATAGTATGGTTATAGTTGCCGTATGATCCTTTTCGTGGTAGTGAACCAGTAACCCATTCTACCCTACAGTAACCCTACCTTGTTGTCTTAAAAACGGAGTAGTTATGATCTTGTCAACTGATTGCATAGATTTTGACTATTTTGGAGCTCTTTTACTTGTTTCAACATATATAGTGTTTTCATTTTATTGTCCAAAATCAGCAAGTGCGACATTTACCGCGAATAGAGCTCATAACCCATAGTAAATCTTCATGCAATGTTATTCAAAGTTTAGACCTTAAAATGAATCTGATTTTTATTTCAGATGTTTAATGGTATATGGTTTATATTTAATGGTAACATCCATTACCATTTGATGCACTTTTTAGATATTTCCAATTGTTTTCCCCAATCTCAAGTTATAGTCAGCCACCCACACTGAGAAGTTGTATGAATTACTAATGCTTTTATGCTCTAATGCTGTGTCTTTGTTGTAATTAATGTATGCGTTCATGCTCGAGTATAATGATAAGTAAATATCGATTTCGCAGAGAAATGAATTGATTATTTTTAATTTTATTTTATTTATCAAGAATTTTAGAAAAATTTATGTTATAATTTTTATTGTTACATGTCGTTATTGTGAAGTATGCATGCATGACGTTTAATTGTAAGTAAATACTAAGATCGCCGACGTGTAAAGTCAAAGATATTATTTCAAATTTTAATATATGTATATTTTTTAATTAAATATATACAAACAATATAACAATAAAAATTGTGGTCTTAATAAATTAATTCAGAGATATTTTTTCTAATTTCAAAATATTTTTCAATTAAATTTATATAAAATTACTTTTAATAAATTAACTACTTCCCGGTCATAGGGATATTTTTGACAATTGCAAACAAGCTAGCCAGACATGGTGCTTCAGGAAAGCATTTGGAATACCTACACAATCTGGGTATATCGTTGACATCATGCAAAGTGATATTGAGTTCTTCCCGCGTCGAACTCTTTAACAAAAGATGGGTAGACTCAACGATATGCATACATCTGTATACAATTTAGCTACGCTCCAATAAAATAATATCAAATTCTCTCATTGAGATACCTCGTAGAGATATCAGTCTTGTAGTAGGTTTACTTACAAGTCATTGTATTTTATGTAACCAGGCTAGGAGACTAAATCTTTCTTTCAACCATACCTGTCGCAGTTGATGATGATGACAGTATCTTTCATCTGTTTTGTTTCTATACAGCACATGTGCAGCGCCCCCTTATCACTTTAGGGGCTTCCTTTTTTTAAGGATCTTAGCGAACTGTAAGACCTCCCTCTGAATAGCATTATAAGTTTTACTAAAGGTTTTAAATGGTTTTAACCCTTGAGTTTTTAATTGTACGAATCGTCGGTATAACCTAACCTAAATTAACTATGTTGAATTTCTTAAAAAAATAATTTTGTTTCTGAGCTTCACATTTGGCAGGACTCGAGTTCGATTCCTGGTACTTGCAGTCTCAAAAATAATTTACGAATAATTAAACACAAGAACTATTTCCAAGACCACTGATGATGGGTATTTGGCAATACTCGAAACAGCTGTATGGTCAATTAATTAGAATAATATAAAAAATAAAATTTTTGTTGTTGTAGTTCACTACTGTTCGAAAAACCTCTTTAAAAACTAATTTATTTTTGAACTTAAAATGGTTTGATAGTTCAATTTTTATATTAATATTAGAATTCAATTTGTTTTATACTATATAAAAATTAAATAGATTTTTTTAATATGGGCCATTATGTTCACCTTCTCTAAGTAGTATATATAGTAGTAGTATTAGTTTTATTTTACTTCATTTTAAATATGTTGTATTACATAGAAATTTGTAACAAATATAGGTATTATATATATAAAGCTTACAGTTAATGCATTTTCGCTGTCTTGTCTAAGTATTACAGTCTCATAGTGTTGAGTATCTAATTATTTTAACTATTTAATTTATTTCTTATTTAATTATAATTCAGTAGAGTATTAACCCAATAACTTTATAAATTAGCATTTTATGTTCTGTTCACACTTCTGTGTGTATTTTTTTTTAATATATGTTTTATATTTATAGTAAATTTATTTCTTTTACTGCCATATAAGGTTTCATCAGTTTGTTTAATGATTTTAACAAAAATTTTTATATTCCCTGATTAGCATACAGACTTTGCGCTACTGGTGCTAGTTCGTGCCAACTTTTTCTGGTAATGACCGCTAAGCTAATGACTCATGCCAAAGGTATCAAATACTGTTCGGTATCTCTGTTTTGTTTTATTTTGTTTTGTTTTTATGGTTTTATAGCTCAATGCTTTTGCCGGTTTCGTAGTCTTATTCAATCAATCAAAATATTTCGCGATCTCTTCTCTTTGATCGATCAAAGGTTGTATTTTTATTTATTGCTTAAATAAACTATTTAAATAATTGCTATGTTATCGTATGCCTCAATTTCTTCTTTTGACTAGGTTGGCAATGATTTGCAGATTTTTGTTTTAACTTTTATCCGAATTATGTATTGCTCAACTTTCGTTCACATGTATGAATGTATGGTCTGCATCTATGAATGTACCATTAAACGTGTCTTTAGTCATATGCGCATGTGAAGCGCCCACAAAAATATAAAATGACGTAGTTCTTCTAAATTTAAAATTTAAAAATTTTTTTTTTTTATAAAAAAATTCGTTTTTGGTTTACCCGGTCACACTTTAAAGCGCTTAAGACGTGCTCGAACCTTGTTACTGTTTGCCATTCAATATCAACAAAAGCAAGTTGCGTTGATTTGTTTAAGTGTGATTTTCGCAATCGTGTTTAATATTTTCCTATATATTTATTGTACTTCTAAAAATACCTGTTTCCGAGAAGGCTTGGTTTGTTATAAAAAAGGGATTAGGGGTCAAAGCAAACCGCAATGCTCTGTGGTGAGCTTAGCATGTACCGCTTCTCCTCATAAATATAAAAGTTACCCGTTACTTTCTTACAAGATGTGGTTACTATTGTAATAATCTGAAATAAAAAAAATATAATAATCATTAATGAAAAAAAATTATTACAATAATAAATTAACTTCTTTGTAATTAACTAAGCTTGATTAAAAAAAAATTATTAACCTAAACATTTTGATTAAGCAATAATTTTTAAAATAAATAAAGATACTATTAACTAAATAATTTATAAATTAACCTAATTAAAAATAAATTATCCTCTTTGTAATTAACTAAGCTTGATTAAAAAAAAATTATTAACCTAAACATTTTGATTAAGCAATAATTTTTAAAATAAATAAAGATACTATTAACTAAATAATTTATAAATTAGCATAATTAAAAATAAATTAACCTCTTTGTAATTAGCTAAGCTTGATTTAAAAAAAATTTATTAATCTAAATATTTTGATTAAGCAATAATTTTTAAAATAAATAAGGATATTATTATCTAAATAGTGTATAAATTAACCTAATTAAAAATAAATTAACCTCTTTGTAATTAACTAATCTTAATTGAAAAAAACTGTAACCTAAAATTTTAATTAAGCAATAATTTTTAAAATAAATAAAAAACTATTATTTAAAAAATTTATAAATAAGCCTAAATATAAATATATTAACCTCTTTGTGATTAAGTAAGCTTAATTGAAAAAAGAGTTTAACCTTAAATAAATAGAGTTATACATACAACTCCACACAAATCGTTGCCAATGAAAAATATTGTCGATTATCTATAATTAAGTTGAACATTGAAAATGTACTCATTAAAAGAGAAGTTAAAGATATTGTTATGTTGCAATGAAATACAATTTAAAACTGTGAAGGCAACAATAAGTTACCGATTTAATCAATTAATGGCAAACACTGTATATGAATTGTTTCTTTAGGATCGGTTAGTTTATTCTGGATGGTCGTAAGCCACATAGAGATCTCTCATTTTCTAGCAATATAAGAAAGAGACGAATCACTATGTAGTGATTTATATGTAACATGTAGAACGTCGTATAGGTATAGGTACAACGTCGTTGCTTCTTCCAAGAGCCTAGAGCTTTATTTTTAATAGATTATTCGACAAAAAAATTGCGTTTCTGCTTTTGTCATTATTGATAATACCCATCAAGTGTGCATGTGTCGATATTCGGCTATGAGCTGTTAGTTCTAGAATCTCTCCTTTTCAGTACTAGTCTAAATCGAGTGTAAATTTCTTCGCTTGATGTCCAAATGTCTTTTTCATTTGTTACGTAGTTTATTCTGTTTCCTGAGTATCACCTGCCTTTTTATATCTTCGTCAATGTAGTTATGTCGATTTTCATGAGAGATTAAGTTGGTTTATTCAAGAGGTTTTAGAGGCGTATTTAATGGAATACATATTACGAAATTAATTTCTTCACTTCACTCACGCATACATTCAGTTGTCAAATAAACTCTAATATATATATATATATATATATATAAGACTGGAGAAAGAAAAATAGAACAAAGTGCCAGCTATCAGCACTAAAAAATAAAAGAATAATTAAAAAAAAGGTTTTTGGAGCAAACGTTTTGTGTATTCTAGTTTCACTTCAGCGAATTACTTGAACTACTTGAAGACCCCCATCTTCATAGCTGCACTCTACGCTGTTGTAGGAAACAGAATTTTTTTTTTTTACCGGCTACCTAAAAAATGTTTCTCTCTTATTTATTTATGTTAATAAATATGTCTTTCCAAAAAAAAAAATGTGGATTCAACAGTTTGGCATGTTTAATAACATTTCACGCAACTGGTAACATCGGTTTTTAGCATTGATTGAAATTATGTTTGAACTTGTACTATACATGTTCCACTCGTCATTCGCATCCACTTGACAACAAATATCTTGACAGTCTTCATAAATTCCTTTCCCATTTAGCATAGTTTGTGTTTAGTTTATTATTATAGAGCTTATTATTTATTAACTTTTAATGCTAATTTGTTCAAATATTCATTCCATTATTTACGTATGTATTATATTGTATTTGAAGACAAATTTTTACTAAATTATTGTATTTCTGACAGTTTTTTTTAATGCGGATGCTGTGACAGTTTTTTGCTGATTTTATTTTAGTTTTTAAGTTTCTTTTGAAATCTTGTGAAATCATTTCATATGTTCTTGCAATCTAAAAATATATAGCACACATGTTTTTATGGAAATAAAATACTTGATAATGAAAAAACTTAGTTGCCCTATTAGTTTCTGTAACTGAAAGTTGGAAAATTAAGTAAGTTTTTTCATAATTATCATTATGAGGTCAATAGAGTATCACCGCGTTTAGATTAATTGTGAGTCCTTAACGGATTTATAAAAACATTCTCTATTATCATTATGAGTTGAATATAGCATCACCACATTAAGATTAATTGTGCCTCCTTAATGGATTCATAGAAACATTCTCCGTTTCCCAGTCACCATCGTATGTTATATGTATTCATCCAAGTGTTTCTTCCGTTTATGTAGGACTGTAAGTCACCTTTCCAGCAAACCTAAAATCTACTCTATTAAAAACTAAAAATAAAATTCGTTTCCTATAACGAACATTAACAAAAAACGAAGTGATTGTTTGTATTCTTAGTTAAGCTTCTTTCTTAATTGAGTCTAATTAAAATATTGCATATGAACACTTGCTTATACTTATTTAATAATATTTCCCTATATATTATGTTGAAGCTGTTTTGAGCCAGTACACTTAAACATTTTTACTCTTTTATAACTCGAGGTATTTTGAAAACCCCTCTTTACACCTTGACTCGATTATTGTTTATCACTTTATCAGACTAAGCAATAATTGACCTCAGATCGATACCGCGGTGTTGGTAAGTCTGTCAGTTTTCGCAAATAATTTCAGGGCTCTATCCTTTATATATTTTTTGATCCAATCAATTATGTTATTTTTCAGGGAAATCATTTAATGTGATTTGTTTAATACTCACCTTAATAATTTGCTACATTATCGCATCTTATTGCTCTATTTGCTAAAAATATTAAGCGCTCTGTTCTTACCAAGCGTGGACCGCTTTAAATGCGTTTCATATAATCACTTTTGGTGCTCAAACCCTGTTAAGTCTGGTAATGTAGTTAGAACAAATCTAATAAATCTAATACTAATAGTCACAAATATGCGCGTTATGAATGGGTTCTTTAGTTGAAGACTCAGAAATTCTATTTTTTCACTAGGTTCTTGATATTTCAATATTATTATTTTGTGTTTGAAGTAAAAAAGAAAGTCATAGAGACATTCTCATAAAATTTATATAACTTATGACTTATAATTAATCATAGTAAACTGTTTTAAAACAATAAATATTTACACGTTGATTAAAAAAAAAAATATATATATATAAAAATTTTATTCCTTTCGTGTTGTTACACATTTATTGGAGAAAAAAAATACGTACCGCATTTTGCAAAAACAATGTTGCACTACAAATTTTTGTGGTAAGATCATAAATTTTTTATTATTGCAAAAGAATATATATAATATATTATTTAGGTTCCTACTTCTTATAACAACATTTTGTCCTTTGTCTTTGATTGGTCTTCCGGTTGGTGGGAATCCAAAAAGTGGTGATGGCGAATGCTTTAAACCTTATAGTGCTATTATGAAAGACTTGCGTACTAATTGGCAATCACCCATATCGTACTTAAAGAAGCGGGGTTACCTTCCAATAAACACTGACGATGACTTTGGTAAAGCTAAATTTAGACAAAATGAAGAAATCTGTTATGCTAGAGCTGTCATACCGCTTAAAGCATTAAATTTTGATCGAGGCAATCTTCATCCAAGGCATGAGATATATGCAAGCCTTGCTAGCAAACCACTCCTAACGCCACCCATTAGGAGCTCTCCGTTGGTAGGTAAAACTTCTTATAATAGCCATAAAAAAATTAATCGCTATAATAACAGAAAAAATTACCCTAATAATAATAAACAGACTGATAATAACAATGATAATAAAAATGGTAATTCAAATAATAACAATAAAATTATAAACAACAGTAATACCATTAATAATAATGGTAACAATGATAATAATAAAAATAATAATAAAAATAATGATGCTAAAGCTGATAACAGTTTTAATAAGAATAAGAGTAATAATGATAATTTGAAAAATAATGGTAAATATAATAATAAGAACAACTATAATAACAACAATAATAATAACAATAATAATAACAATAATAATAATAATAAGAATAATAACAACAATAATAATAACAACAGTAATAACAACAATAATAATAACAACAATAATAATAATAATAAGAATAATAATTATAAAAATAATAATAACAATAATAATAATAAGAATAATAATTATAAAAATAATAATAATGCGAATAATAAAAATAATAATAATAATGAAAATAATAATAATAATAATAATAATAATAATAATAATAATAATAATAATAATAATAATAATGAAAATAATAATAATAATAATGAAAATAATAATCTTAATCAAAACAATAATGAAAAGGAAAAAAGTAGTGATGATAGAGACTCCGATAGTTTCTTCAAAAACATGAAGGAGAAGTTTTTTGCACTATTCTCTCGTAAGCAGTTCCAAAAAGAACCCAATTATCCTTTTGTAGTGGGTGCTGCATATGATGATGAATTTCAAAAGGAGCTGTTCAAGGAGTATGAAAAATTTGCTTTAAAAGATCTCGATTTGGACTTCGAGAAGGCGTTACAGAAGGAACTGGCAAAAAATGCAGCCAAGGAGAGTGGCAAAAGAGGGGATATGGCAACTATGAAATTTATACCAGGAAAGAGAGAAGAATAACGCAGTTTACAGAGGTTTGGATATCTAAACTTCATTAAAAAAAAGGACAAAATGCTTAACTTATATTTAATATCGCATTTTTCTTCACTATTTGGTATTATATTTTGCTTAGCTTTTTTTGTCGTTAAATTTGAATAAAATTTCGTGAGCATATGTTTCTGTTATATTTATAATAATATATGTATGTTGGACTTATTTGCATGAAAATTGTTCATTTTAATAGTCCGGAGAACACAGTTTCATAGAAAAAAGTATTAAGGTATTTATCGCTATACCACGTGTTGGAACGTAAATCTAAACAATGTGAGTTTAAACATTTTTGCGAACTCATTCATCTGTTCGAATTTAGATATTTGGCGGCGAATGACGCGTGCAACATTTGTATTTGTTTATTTCATCTGAATTTTGTATTGACGTTGTATTCAATTGAAGATTATAAGACATTCAGAATATTCCTACTACATGACCTAAAAGATTCTACAGTCTTCTAGGTGGAAACTGCGGAAATGCTATGCGTAAAATTAAAATGGGTGTGATATTATTTTTAGTTTCTTTCAATATCAACATTGCGTATTCCTAAAATATTTCGGTTCAGCACATATGGTGGATCATTGTGGGGTTCAATAGATTAATTCGACCATTTCTTTCTAATTTAGTGCATGCTATTGAACTTTATAGAAGTTATTGAGTGCCCTGATCAGAGTAAATGTCTAAAGTCAAATTTTAGTATTATTAAAATATTAGGCGATATAAAACTTAACGATTCCTTTAGCAAAAGATAATACTTCCTATGCATGGAATAATAATCTTATTTTATCTAAAAATCATTGCCATTGGTTGGTTAGAGTCTTCGAGTCCGTGAACATATTAGTGAGAAAGAAATTGTCATAGTTTAGTTAAACAATTTTGATAGTTGATAGTTTTTAAACAATTTTTGTAGAAGGTCTCATGGGGTGATTACAAAAAAAACATGTGATTATTTGACGCTCTTCAAACAAAACGTAATTTTAGAAAATTGATACTTTGAAATATTGGTACAGTTGGGTACAACTGATTTTGAATTTCTAAAATTTATATTTAAAATTAAATGTTGAAAAGTGTCTCTAATAATTCTTTTTAAATTGAGAGCAGTTGTATTAATACAACTCAACAATTAATACAACAAAATATATCAATACAGTTGTTATGAATCGTTGTTTTAATCTTGTTGTTGTAACTCACTGGGACCTGCTTGTGAAGTCCTTTTGAGAGGTGTCGAACGGTACTTGGTCGTCACAGGCGACGAGTGGTTTCGGGACATAGACTCGGTCGTTCCTGTTTTAATCTTAACTATGTTCACTATTCTCGCTAAACCAGTTAATGTTCCAGAGAAGATAAGGTTCAAGGACTTTGATCAGTAAATCTTCTTTATCTGCACCAGCTCAGTAAATAAACAATTCAAAACAAAAGGATATATAAAGTTATTAATGATTCCTTCTCTTTCTCATGGTAAGTCTTATATAAGTTTTCGGAAAGACGCAACTGTTGTTGTATCGGCGCAATGGCACATTGGCCGTTAGTTTTTCCACTCATACATAAAAACGGTTTTTAGGCTTGTGTGAGTACCAATCATATTCAGATTGATAATAATAATAATTAAAATAAAGGGTTGCTAAACAATATGGGAACCCTAAATAAAATAAATTAAGGTGGTTGTAGTATATTTAAAAATTTTCTTGAAACTTTAAATATATATTGTGTACTCACTATTTGAAGAAAACCTAAATCATTAAAAATAAAATATAAATTAATGAATACGTTTATTACTTGTACGGCTATAAATAAAAACCGTTTAACATAGGATTGTGTTATAAGTAGTTCTGTGATAGTTTTTGACATGTGATTAGTAATATTAAAAAAAAGAACTAAATTACGTTATCCATTAAAAATAATTATCTAATTAGCAAAAAAATCTTATGTATTCAAATTATAATTTAATCATATTTTTAAAAATAAATCTAATTAATTAAACTATAGCAACTTCGAGTAGTTAAGTTAATTAAATGAGTGTTTATAATATGTTAGATTACCTATTCTACAGAAGTTATTTTTTTGGGTTAAAGTTATTAATAATGAATATTAAATTTTCCACCATTTTTTTAATTTTGATAAAAAATTTATTGTGGACTTTTCATGAGGTCTAATTTATTGGAAGATTCCTAATTTATGAAACCATTTAAACTAACGATGTTAAGATGTGCAATGGGTGTTCTCTAAAAAATGTATACAAGTATAAGTATATCTAAAAATTATTTATTTCCTGATTATGGCGGCCTCTTTCAGTCAGATGTTGTCGTCATTATGAAAACTTGCCTTGATGTGGAGGATTTATACATTAAACAGGAATATATTTAAACTATCATACTTACCTTGTAGCTCTTGAGTGTATCCCAAATTCTAGTTAGTATGATTTTTGACTCCTAGGCAGTTGTGAAACGGAAGTTAAAACAGTTCATCATTTCTCTTCTATGTATTAACGGCCTCAGTTCAGTTGCAGGTAACTGGAAAGTAGAATGTGCTATACAGGCGCTATTTTTTATTTGGAATTTCGAAAGCATTAAGCATATTAGTAGTATCATGTAAGCAGTTGTTTAAAACCTTTGAAATTGCTGTATTGAAGAATTTAATATAAAGTAGGAAAAAGAACATATGAGAATATCTGAACTAAAGTGCCTCATGAAAAGGACATTATTTAAAAAACAATGGTAGGAGATTAGGTATTTACTTTAATAATCCTAACAATATCTGTGAAGTGGATAAAAAAAGACGTTTTTGCATGGATTAAATATGACAGGACCTTGCTGCCTAAATGAGTGGTTTTCAATCACTTGTGCATACAATACAATTTTTTTGGAAAATATCGGTCCTTGTAAAACTGGTCCTTGTCGAACGCAGAATATTTTATAAGTCCTTGTAAATTACATTAAATATTTTACCGGTTCATGTTTTGAGCCGAAAATTACTGGTCTAAAGGATGTTAAACAGCTTCAGAACTTCTTCATAAAATCATCTTAGCACCGAAATACGTTTTCAGAAACATTTATCTAGATGATGCCAGTCAGCTATAGAATCTCTTCATAAACAGCAATTAGGCTTTATTAAAAGTTTCACATTGTTTCGAGTTTTATACTATAACACAAAAGGCGTAATCGGATCCAAGTATGATTATTCAAATATACTTAACAATAAAAACTGTAATAATATTTTCTATTATCAAAAGTGATCTGTCAGCGGTGTAATCATATGATATTTACATGTTATTTACATGAAATTGGTATTGTGGTAAGAGTTCAATATAATATAATAAAAAAACATTACTTACATATTTTTAAAGAATATTTATTTAAATACCGGATAAAGGATTTTCAAAAACTGCTAAGCTTTCTTAAATTTTAATTTTTAAATTCTATATTGCATGTAACTTTAAATGATGCTTAAAATTGCTAATTCTTGATAAATTTGCTAATAAATATTAAAATAATATTAAACATTATTAAATTTATTTAATTGTTATTAGAATTTGTTGAAATGCCTTTGCGTTGCATAAGAGGGGACTTTTTTGGTGATTTTGGTATATTAACAATACCAGTTTCGTTTTCTGGTGAAGACGAAGAACCAGCTCCAGAATTACGCCTCGATGATGAAGGCCCTACATTAGTGTCCAAATGTCTAAAACTAAAATATGAAAATGTATTAATTTGAAAACGATAACGGATATTATTATATATGCATACCGTAATGAGACGTTAGTTTTTGGAGCGCCTTCATCATTATTGCTGTTGAAAAGAAACGCCAATGGCCATGATATCCAAGAATTTTGCTCAATTGATGTTTGGGTTCTTATAATGGGATTTCTACCATGTGCTAATACAGCCGGTACTACATCTAATGACTTCTTTGGTGTACCAGCTTTGTTTATAGCAGGATTGTATATTTTTGGATCACTGACCATACGTACGAAAAAAGAGCGTTTCTGTGCAAGAGTATCCATTTTCTTCTTGTTCAAAATTTCAGTCAATTCGTCATGCTGTTCTTTCTCTAATAATTCATTAGCAAAGTCCACAATAACATCCCAAGCGTAATCAATGTCTTCATTGATAGCATTCTGAGCGACGGCACAAAATCTAATAATGTATTTATCATTCACGTTAGCTGGTACCATGTGTATCTTGCCTGACTCATTTATGGCACTTAGTAATTTCTCATTCAATTTATCGCTACCTTTCAAACGAAAACAGACCAGGCCAAGCTAAACAAAAACAAAAAAAAAAACCGAATTATTTAAATTCTAAATTCTTATTTTAGCGGAAAAGTATTTTATTTAATTTATTTAACATCCCAACGGCTTTTAAAAAGATTTTGTTGAGTCACGTTTGTACGTAGTTTCTTAGAAAATAGGATTCACGTATTCGCTTATGGCAAGTGAAGAGAAGAACCGCTTAGTTATACCTGTTTCGTAATATAATTTAACAATACATTTAATAATATAATAATGTCATTGAAGTTAACAATATTTAAGTTTTTGAGTAATTACGCATTTGAGTCAATAAATCTCGTAAGATCATTTAAAATTGAGTCTCAGTCGGTCTACATTAAATCTTTTCTTAAAAGAATGTTTTGACAGCTAAATCAATGGGTTTAAAAATAAATAAAGCCAATTGAAACGTCAATAAGCATGTTTAAATAATGCCCAAGGTAATTCTTTATCAATTAATTTATTTACGTATATATAGGTACCTATGTATATATATGTGTATATAATTTTATACATATAAAATTAGTTATAAATAAGCATTGTTTAGCTAAAATACTCGTAATTATTCTACTTGCGTTATTTTTTATTTACTAATTTGCCAATTAATAAATTGACATCTGTTATTATTACGTTAAGGCTAGTTGAGTCAGTGCACTTAAGTACTTTTACTCTTTGTTAACTGCGAGGTTTCTTCATAACCCCTCTCTACGCCTTGATTGAATTGTTGTTTATCACTTCACTAGACTAAGCATTAATTGACCTCAGATCTACATACCTTCTCGATGAGCGTGTAACCATTCTGAGATTCGTTAACGCGGTGTTGGTAAGTCTGTCAGTTTTTGTAAATAATTTCAAGGCTCTATCCTTTATGTATTTGTCGATCGGATCAATCAAGAATGAGGTCCCTGAGGTTGTCATTCGTTCTAATGTACCATGGTATCTTGAAAAGTCTTCTTAGAGCCTGGCTTTCTGATAGAATATACCATATTGTGTAAAATTAAAGTAAGAAATACTTTAAAGATATAATACTTTAAGATGTAGTCTTAATGCGTTAACATGTTCTATTAAAGCACGAAGATATTACCAACATACATAATTATTACAAAAATTCTATTAATATTTTAACTATCGCATTAAAGAATATCACTAGTCAGCAGGAACTGGCTCAATTAACTAGTACGTTAATTTACTAGTCGTCGTTAGCTCCTTACCATCTTGAAAATATATGTTCATATGAGCAAATGAATGTTACAGCTATTCTTTGTGACTGATTTTAATCTGAGTCAAAAGAAGAATACAAGTACTTGGTTGGGATCTTTGGCACCACTGTATATAATAGATGGAACAAATCTATTGAAATCTTAAATGCAATGCATATCGAAATTTAAGAAAATACTGCATCAAGTTAAATACAGTAACATGAATAAGCAGATGTCAATTTATTTTTATTTTGCAGAAAAAATATAAAAAATATAAGAGTCAACAATTGATTTTTCTATTTATGCATTAGAAGTATATTTAGAATGATGTATATTCCTATCTTAGAATTCATATTGTAAATGCTTTCCAAAACGAATTGCCCATAAACAAATATTCAACTATATATGAAGCCGAATTATTTGCCATCGAACCTGAAAAGAGAGAAAACTAGAGCAACAATCTAGTTAATATCTACTAGTGACTTTATATTCTATCAAAGTTTATTCAGAAATATTGGACAACGCTTCTCAATAAATTTGGACAAACCAACTGTATTATTTTGTGATAGAGCCTGGTTCGTAAAAGACTGGAAATAATTACAGACCTAGTTATCTTCTCAAATAAGAAGAAGAACTTAAATTAATTGGATCTGAACCATACTATACTCTAGTTAGTGGACACATAATGTATCAAATCAGACACTGGAAATACTCTCAATTTTATAACTACTGGATATAAAATTTTGGAATGACTGGGAATAAGGTAGAGAGTGATGACATATAATGCAGCTTTAAATATACTTGAACGCTAAGTAGAGAGAATATCAGATTATCTCATCGGTTTTCTGACAAAGTACTTTAGGTTGGGGTACTATATCAACAAAATGGGCGTACCAGAAACCAGTACTTTTGTAAAATAAATACTGAAAGTCTGAGCACATTCTCTGTGAATGCTCTTACTCGTATGTGGGGCAGACTAATTGCTATTTTGAATATTTGAAACAATAAAAACTGGTTAATGCTCAAGTGCATTAATGGTCTAATAATTGGTTAAAACTGTTAAGGTTAGTACAATAGACCGTAATAGAACAATATACTCTATTTTTTTAGTAAAAATGTATGCAAACGTAATAATTTAAAACAAAAATTTTTTTTTCAAAGGAATAAGTTCGTTTTTAATTATCTAAACTTTTTTTCTGAGAATAAAATTTAACATTTTTCGGAATAACTTAACTTTTACGTTTCTCTGAATTGAGAAAAGAATACCCGAAATTGATTTACATTATTGCTTTTGAATGGTTTCAAAGTAGTTTAGAGTTGGTAGCATTCGACCTTGAGAGAGGTACTAAAACTCGTGCTTTAGTTCTATATAATATAGCTAAAACTAATTTGTTTTTTTTTTTTAATAATTTCTCAGTGTGAAATAATTCCTAAAGATATAACTGAAGATTCATATATTTTGCAATATTTTGCATAGTAATCAGTGAGTCTGTGTCAACAATGACTTTTAAGTGTCCCAGTAGTACAATAAATCTAAAAAATGTTTAATAAAAAATTATTATTATTTATTTGTGTATGTATAAACATATAAAATATCTGTGTATATGCAGTATTTACAAAATTTAAGTTCACTAGTGTATGAATACCAGTACTTTAAGTAGCTGTGAACATATCACTCAAGTCAAGTGGACATATGTTAACAAAAAATAAAAATACTTATTTTTTGCATAAATAAAAATATATTTTTTAATACTGCAAAATGAAAAAGTCAAATCATAATTTGACAAAATAAAAAAAATTAACAAATAAATAAAAATAAGAAAACAAATCAATCAACCATTTCAAGTAAACACTTAAATCTCACCATACGAAAGACTCGGAAGGCTCAACTTCATATGAGTTTAATTTGCTGTGTATTTTTTAATATTGACTTGTTAAACTAAGGAAAGGTTCATGGATCTGATCGTACAACTAATTTAAATAATAGTAAATGCGTATGCATTGCCTACAATTTCTAACTTTATAGATAATTAAAGTTTATGACAATCACTTTAAAATGAAAGGAATATTACTGAGAGAACACCAAAATGTTCGTACAGAGAATTTTGGTTCGTCTTGGATTTTAAAAATTTTACCATTGAAATGTTGATATGTGTAATGTGAATTTCATATAAAAGAATTTATTGAATGTAGATTAGGACGAGAATAAATAACCTCTTTCAATAATATAGCAATTTTTTGCCTAAAAGATGAATTATTATAAACTAAAATTCCATCATGTGTTTCTGGTGATCAAATATATTTAGAATCTTAAGCAGTAATATAAAATAAAATTATTTTAACAACCCAGATGTAAGACATTCATATCAGCAACAAAACAACTTCAAATTTTTCAAAATGTCACACTTCGCAGAATAATGAGACCCTGAAGAGTTTTAACAAATTGCAATAAAACAAGAGATAGAATAGTTAAACTCTTTCATGAGAAAACATATCAATCAGTAAACACTTAAATTTCAACATTTGAAAGATTCGTACTACAGAACTTTGTTCATGTTAAGTCATTTTCGAGTTAGTCCATCTGGGTACTTTTACTCTTTAATAGCTCGGGGGTTTCTGCAGAGTTCCACCCTTCTGACTGACTGATTTTTATATACCTCAAAAAATTCGTGATTATTCGTTGGTTGATCTAAGATCTGTTAGAGATTATTCTGAGATTAGATGGTGCTAAGTAGGGCAGCCTGTCGGTTTTCACGATTAGCTTCAGGGCTTTGTATGAGATACGACTAAATTGTTTAAGAAAACAATCTCAAGGTGACACTGAAGCAACAGAACACTTATAAGAGAAATATTAATATAATACGTCAATATATAAAAAGAAGTAAGATTTCTATATGTAGATGTAGACACACTAACGTTAACATACCGTCATATGCAGTTCAAGTATAGCAATTTTTTTTTTAACTTTTGAAGTTAATCCTACTGCTTCAGATATACTTTTTTAAATGTATATCACTGCTTAGTAGGTTATAGGTAGGTCGAGATGATTAGCAAAATGTGAAATATGTCCATCAATCTGACCTTACAGTAAGATTCAATACTCGGAACTCATTTACAGAGACTATGTTAATGCTTCTGGCTTAACTACAATTTTTTGAGTCTACTGGTATATCGGAACTTTTACAGAAAAACTACACATTCCTTTTAACAATGATTATAGCAGTTGTGGAAATTTATATAAAAAAGAAACGAATATGTGATTGCCCACTTATGGTTTCCAGCAGGAGCAGTCTTTAAGGATTGATTATCTGTAAGCAGAAAAACCTGTTCAACTACATAAGCTTTATACGAGGGTTGTAGTGTTGTTCGTCAAGGTTTCTTGCGATAAATTTAGTTTCAGAACGACGACTTCTCGCGAATTATAGAAAGCGGCGAAGGGTATCTGCTAACCAAATAATTTCAAATCAACTCTATTGATTTTAGATGTTTGCAGTCTATTAAGCTATCTTTCAATATTTTCTCTTATTAGGATATTTGCATTCCTTTTTTTTCAATTCAAGTGTATTAACCTCTTAAAAAATTTTGGAAAAACATGCATCCCACGATTAATCAATTAATTTTTATAATTTGTTGCTCGCATTTTGCCGAATTCGTTTTTATTTTGAATTGTAAGAATAATTTGAATGTAAACAATATTTTGAAAAGTTTTTACCTTGACTTCATTACAAATCTCAAATCGTTTATCTTTAAGCACATGCTGCTCAAAACGTTTGGCCAGTTCGATATGATGTCTTATGTAGCTTTGTAATCCGGAAATACCATATGAACGTAAGACAAACCTTAAAAGATATTAAGTTTTTTATAATGAGTTTTTTTATAATTTATAAAATAAAACTTAAGTGTTATTTTTAAATTTAAGATGCTTTTTGTTCACACTTCATAAATAACTATTAGTATTTTTTTGCTAATTATAATTATCGTTACTTGTATCTCAATCATTACTGTGGCTTATATTGTCTCTATTGTGCTCCAAGTGTCAAAACACAAACATACGCTTACATACGTTACTATATAACTATATAACGTACCATAACTTTAATGAACGAAAACGCCGACTGAGTGGAACTCCCCAGTGACGGTAGTCAATAGCTGTTTCCGAATAGCCATGTTTCAGATACAATGGATCCACAACCAAAGCTGATGTCAAGCGGATTCTGTCGCGCACCCACAAAGTCGAGCAATCGAAATTTGTTAACAGCCATTTGTTGGAGTTTGTATTGAATGAATCAGCATATTCGATGCCCTGTTACGAGTTCACAGCAAAGTTGAACAGAAAGAAAGTTAAAACTTTTTATTATTTTTTTTGCATTTGTTTTTACGTAATTATTTTTAATTTTTTTTTGTTTTTTATACGGTAATTTAATTGTGCTTCACAATTTAAAGGTATATGACCTAGACTTACCTTAAGTAACGGCTTCAGCTCCGGGCAAATAAAAGCATTACCTGCATAAGCTCCATCTACATGCAACCAAACACAGGGAAATTTTTGTATTTCCTTTCCAATCTCTGGCAAGTTATCAAAAGCGCATGAACCTGTTGTACCCAATGTTGTAGAAACATAAAAAGGTACTAAACCCTGGAGTTCATCTTCTTCCATAGCCTTTCAATAATCAAAGCAATAATTCTAAAAACTTTTTCTATAAATTCAATTGTTTTACTTCTGCTAAAACGTGTCCTCTGAGGCTAGCATTTTCATCGGGTTCCAAAATTCGCAGTTTAACAAAACATATCATAGCAGCCTTTTCAACACAACTATGTGCTTCCTTAGAACAGTATGCCATTAATTTAGATAGCAGATGACCCTCTTCTACAAATGGATGCTGCGATTTCAAACGTTTTAGTGCTTGAGCACGTGCCGCTAACATTGTTACTAATATACATTCAGAAGCTGAGGTCTTTGAAAATAAATATGAGAGTTAAACAATCAATACAGATTGTAGTTAGGTTGTGGAATAGTACCTGTATCACTCCACCACCTGTGCTACCTTCTTTCAAAGCTAAAAAATGATCAGGCAAACCGATTGCTTTGCCTTAGATATAACAGACATATTTTTAACATATTCAATATTTATGTATTAAGTAAATATTTTGCTTACCTAACCAATCAAGTACAATTGTTTCGAGCTCTGTACAAGCAGGACTTGCAGCCCATGAAAATCCAATACAACCAATACCATCACTAAGCATATCACCTAAAATAGATGGAAATGAATTTCCCGAGGGAAAATATGCATGAAATCGTGGATGTTGCCAATGTGTAACACCAGGCATTATTTTATCCTCAACATCAGCCATGATTTTTTCCCAACATTCTGGATTTTTTGGAGCCTCCGCTTTAAGTAATAATTTTAAAACAAATTTTTTTTTAATATTACGATGGTTACATTAATATTATGAGTTTAAAACATAAATTGTATATATTTTTGAAAGACATCATATACAATGTGAGATTAAAAACAAACTATAATTTTTAACTTTTAAAAACAGTATTTATTTATTGATCAATTACTATATTTTCTCCAGTATAGACTCCTTTTCGATTTTATGTACTTAAGCCACCGCAGTTTCTAGTTTAGGTTTCGTCTTGAGTTTGTTCTAAAAGTGTGTTCGCTCATATATAGTTGAAATATGTTGTCTTTTGGGAATAGATTGGTTGGGGTATTACAGTGATTATGATAAATCAGCATAAGCGGTTGACTAAGAAAACATTTTTCGAAACAAATTCATATCCAAAACAATTTAAAAAATCGCTTCCTACATAAGATTTTTGCAGCAAACTCTCTAATGGCAATTCTTATAGTTCAAATATACCTATATTGGTTAAAATGTTTTCTATATTTTTCTATTAGGTGGACCCAAACTTGCTTTATGTTAAGTTTTTTGTTAACCCTTCTGATGCATTTGTATTACTTCCTAAATCGTGGTTGGAATATTCTTACTTTTTAATCACACCAGATACATTTATTAGGGTTAATAATAATATATATTACATATAACTTTTGAGAAACTGTTTACTAATATGCTTTAGATTTAAATGGTATCGGGAAATAACTAAAAATCAATATATGATTATGATTAATTTTGATTCACATAAAGAAATTACATATATTAAAAATTAGTTATGTTGAAAATTTCCAAGTCGTGTTTTAAAAAAATTTATTTATCTTAGCGAAATACATTAGTATATATCGTATGTGATAAAGAAAATAAAGACTTGGCTTTAAGAAGCTATCGTACTCGAAACTGTAGTTTCTTAAGGATGACGTGGTTTATTTTCATAGTACCATATTTTTAATACTTCTTTTAGATAAAAAGATCTAATCTAATCGATGTATATTATTACACCGATGTAAATGTAAAACAATATTTAATTTTTTGAACTTTTTAAAAAGAATTCTTAATTGATTATTTTATGTATAATTTTACTTTTACTATATTACTTCGCATATTATAATTAAAAATGATCACATTTAATTTATGTATTTCCTTTGTTTGTTAAGTGAAAGTATTTCCTTCTTAATGATTCAATAATTTCAAACTAAAGTTTATAGTTATCAATTTAAAATAAAAATCCAAATTTAAATTTCCTATTACTTACTTGGTAATAAATGTCTTAAATATCCTGGTTCAACACTTGGAGTAACCCGTCTATCCTCTAAGGTATCTAAGTATTTGCAGATGTATTCAACCATTTCGGTTCCGCGTTTTCGAAATTCCTCGCTATTCATTTCGATGATATATAATTAAGATGTTCCGTTTAAGATACTATTGCGTCTATTTTTAATTAATTATATAAATAAAAGTGATTAATTATTGTTTGGTTTAAAATTTTTATTTATTTATTTTTGCATTTAGTTTTTATGTTTGTTTATTTTTTTTTTTTTTGTTGGTTAGTTTTTTCCACAAAAATGTAAAACTTTTTAAATAAATTTTACGAACTTTAGAACTCGCAGCTGTTTAAAACCCTTAAAATTAGTTGATCTATGAATAACCCCAGAACAAAACTCTAATGGTTTTTTTATTTTTTATATGAAATAATTATTATATTTGTCATAAAACCATTTAACCAGTTTTAGTATTATATTATATATAGTTTTTATTTAATAAAATTTTAAAATAATAGAGTTTTCTATCAAATTTTTAAAAATGTTTATTTTTTAATAACTAAATTAAATACATTTAATTTAATTGTGTCAAAAAAATTCTATATTCATATTATTTATTATATAAAATATTTATATGATTTATTTTTTATTAATATTAATATAATATAAATATTAATAAAAACTGAATAATAAATTAAACACAATTTTGTTGTATTTATAAACAGACAATTATATTATTATAAACTATATTTTTATAGAGAGTTATTGTTACAGATTACACTTATAAATAAAATAGATATGTTAAATTATTATCATAATATTGACTATTTTTTAATACACTAATATTAAAAATTACCATAAAATTGTATTAAATTATATATTATTAAGATTTATAACACATTATTAATTTCAAATGAAGCAAAAATAAATATGTAATCATCTGTTAATAACTAAAATTCTTAAAACAATAAAAGTTAAAAATTATGTATCAAAAAAATAATTTAAAAAAAATGATTGAAGTAATAATTAAAAAAAAAATCACAAAAAAAAGTTAACTAAAATAAATAATACAATAAAGTAAAATATTTAAAAAATACTCAAAAAAATTAACATAGCCAATATTTATTTTTATATCTTCCATAAATTTTAAAATTAACTTTAAGTTATGTTTATTTTTTATAATTAAAACATGTAGTTGTATATGGAAAATTTTTATTCATTACACAGTTCTTTTTTATTTTAATTTAATTTTGACTTTAAATTGTATTAAACTTTATTTTCAGTATTAACAAAGTATATTTATTTAATTATTATATTTAAATTATATTTTATATATAAAAAATTAATACATTTAAATGTATTTAAAATTTTAAATTGAGAAGAACTTTTAATTAATTTTTTGATTTTTATTTTAGTAAAATAAATTTTTTATTATTGTTTGTATTAAGTGTTTTTTTTTATCTAACGTTCACTTTCAATTTTAAACATATATCATTTGGTTATAATATGAATATAATACAATTATATATTGTATTCACTTTCAATTTTAAACATATATCATTTGGTTATAATATGAATTCTTTTATATAATATAATTTTTATTATGTATAAATTTAGTTATTAAATATTAATAAATAAATAAAATTTGTTTTATTTAATATCAATTTATTTGCGGTATTAAAATTTTTTTTAAATTTTAATTATGATGTTCAAAGTTCAAATTTAAATTAAATATAGAGGGAGTCTTGTAAATTTTATTAAAATGTTTTAATGTATGATTAGTTTGTTCATGAAATTCATGAAATTATTCACTTAATTTTTTAAATCAAAATAAAAATTAATTTTTTCTATCTTATTTCATTTTATATATATTTTTCAATATTTTTTTGCAAGTCTAATTTTATAATGTTATAAGTAATAATTTAAAAATTAATTTTTTCTTTTTAAGATTCACTTTTATTTTAATTTACTAGAAATAATAACTTTTATTATTTATTACTTTTATTAGTAATTTTTTTCATACATTTTTTTACAAAATTAAAAAATCAAATTTTTCAAATTTATTTTTAATTATTAATTTTAATTCTAACTAAAATTACTATATAGTTATGTTTAAGGTACCCTACTAAATTTTTTTCTGTTTAAGTTATTTGTAAAATTTTATAATATTTTTATTATTGTTCTACATTTATGTGGCTTTAAATTTAACATTAAAATTATATATAGTTTATGAGTTTACATTTGAAATAACTAAAATATTTTATGATTATTTTTTATTTCTTTTTTGTTTAGATTATCTTTACTGTAATTTGGTTTATAAAATTACTTTAAATATGTTTAATACACTTGTTCAAGCACATTTTCTTCGATTTTTTCCTTGTTTTCTGTATATCCATTTTGTTTATATTATATAAACATATTAAAATTATATTTAAATTTTATAAATATAAGTATTTTTAATTTTTTCCATGCTCACGAGTTATTTTTAAATTAAAATTATTAATTTAATTTATTTTTAGTGTTTAAATTTTCATGTTATTCATTAATCACGCATTTTATTTTTTAAATTTCATTTATTTCCATATATAAACTTACTGTTTTTAATTATATTTGGAGCAATAGGTCTAATTGAGACAATGTTTTAGCTCGGATAACCGTTTACAATGTAATTCCAACCGCAACTGATCTTTCACTGTCATTTCACCCATAAAATAACCTCGGTATTTGTATGTGTTGGAATTCGTAAAGGCATTTCTTAGTCCCACCATTCTTAACAAGTTTTCTAACACCATAATCCCACTCCCAATTCCAACCACCCAATTATATTTTCACATTTGAACTTCTTCATCACTTGAAAAAGTCATTGCAAGAGAAAATAAGTGAAATATTTGCGTCGCTGCCACCTTCTGTTTTAATTTAGTTATATATATATATATATCTGAAGATGTGTATTTATCTATATTTGTAGAAATATATAAATAAGGAAATATAAATGTATGTCATATTTAACATTCATTCAACAATGCTTTATAGCACTGTTTGAAGTACGAGTTTTGTTAGGTCTTGAATAAAAGGAATCCACATTTTTCTCTACTTTTAAAGCTCGCCAGTATAATTTCGTATCCGTGAGGATATTTTTCACCAATAAAAAACAATCATCATAGTTGGCAAGCGCGTGAAGCACAAGCATCCTTGTTCCATTGTTAACAGTTATTAGGGGTAACTTATACTGGCTGGGAAGTATATAAGAAGAATATTTTGATGAAATTGTTTTTAAATAAATATCGTACAGTGCAAAAACAGAAAAATACAGTTGCTTCGAAATCTTAAATATATTTTTTCATTTCATTTTTTTTGCCTTATATAGTAAATAATAAAATAAATATAAACATCACGTTTACTAAATAAAACTAATATAATCTATAGTACGTAAACTTGTTCGCTCCGTTTTTGAAGGTTGGAGTAAACGTATATCTATTGCAGGAAGAAAAAATAGTATTTTACGATATGCAGATGACCTATTAATTATGGACTCAGCAAAACAAACTTCTGTTATTAAAATTCGGTTCAACAGTTGATGGCCTAAAAATCGACAAGACCAAAGTGAAAGTCACGTTATTTGACTGATTAAGTAATAGCTTACAAAATGTGGCAAAGAATATTGGCTACGTTGTAGTTTAACTGTGAAGTAGGCTCCCCCACTACCTTTACCAGTGTTATAAGTCATTTTAACGTTGCCTCTCTTTTTGTATCGACCTTTACGCAAATGATGGCAATTGTGAGATTGTTTGTCAGCCAATTTTCTTCTATCTTATTCTTAAACTTATATATATTTTGAGTGACAGACCGATGAAATAAGTATATTACATTTGTTAACAATTGCATGATATCTTAAACTTAATATCAACATGAAAACCAATAACCTGAATTATAAAATTCAAAAGAAACTTAATTATTTATATATTACTGTCTTGAGATTTAAATCAAAAAATTTTTTAAAGATTTGAGGAATTCACTTCCTGCTATTTAACTGTTCCATTAAATGGAATATATAGTTCGAAACATTAATAATCAATAATAAAAATTCAATGATAATCCCAATTTCTTAATAGATCATTATTTATAACAGCCTACAGCCGGAAGTTTCGAAAAAATTAAACGTCATATACCCATGGCAATATTTGACATAACAAAATATACAAAAAATTTGAAAAGCTAAAGTTTTGATTAGTAAATGGAGTGGTGCTCTCTATGGCTACCTATGCAGCTAAAATGTGGACTAACAATAATTTCGGTAAACAGAAGAGCGAAATCCTTGATATGTGGGTATATTGAACAGTGTTAAGAAATCCATTGAGTATACACAAACTCCAATATATATCTGGTTTCTTTGATTAGATGACGAGTCTAGTGTTTGAAGCTTAGTAAATTTTATGCTGGGTACAGTACATGAAAGTATAAAACTGGAAATATCGTTTATTCGATAAGTGCATATTTTATATATACATTGCTTAGAAAATCAATAAAGTAATATGCGTAAAGCAAGATCGTTCAAAATGGTCCACCGCATTCAATGATATGCATTTATAAAACGTTATTGCGAAATAACAAGAGAAAAAGTCTAGAACGCGAAGAGAATATAAGCTTTAGACGAGGTTATAGCTATTGAAATGGGTATTATGTGGTAATAATCTTACTAAAAGTGTGGTCAAAATTATTTTTTATAATATAAAGAAAGTCTATGTGGCATTATCCCAATTCTACACACATTAGAAAGAGTAATCACAATCACATTAAAATCTGTATTTTCATGAAAAATATTATTTATATATATCTGATTATTTAGAAAATAAATTCATGTTTTTCCTAAAAGAAAAATAAAATCTTAAATGTACACAAATTTGCATCAAAGCTGCATTTGTTGTTTTATATTTTGCCAAATGATATATTCTAACAAGATTTATTACTTATATAGTTTGGTCAGTTTCATGAAATAGTTTTTATTTGGCGCTTTATCAAATATTGCAAGATATTAGCACTACTATTCGATATATTTTGCCTTTTTATTATTGATGTATTAATATCAATACATGGTGGTGTTTGTGATGATCATTTGTAACATCTAAAGCATCTGGGTATACCGTTGACATTCTACAAACAGTTGTTAAAATATTTTCTTTATAGGAAGAGCAATTTAATATAAAGCGGTTCGATTCATTGATATGCAGGCACCTGTATGCAAACTAGAAAATTCTAATGATGTTATTTAGATGGTCCGTAAAGATATCAGTCTTGTGGTAGTTTAATTGACGGATCACAGCCGTCATGTTAGGGAATCATGTTAAAATATTGAAACTACCGTTTGATCATTCCGTTTTGTTACTGTCCAGCGCAAGCTCGGCTTCAATTGAAAATGCTCTGGACTTATGTTTTTGAGGATATTTTTAAGTAATATTTTAAACTTTACCAAAGCTCTAGATAGTTTTTAGGCTTCAAAGTTATTACACGGCAACACAATGGGCCTAAGTGGATCCTTATACCAATTAGCCGATATAACTTAACCTAACCTATTTGTTTAGAAAGTCGTCAAGCTCAACAAACACGTGTCACATTATTAACTGTCATTACAAACATACATACACACTGTCATTACAAACAAGCCATACAGAATTTTTGTATCTAAAGACAGACACAAGATAAAGAAATGGAAATGTATCTGAATAAGATACAAGGTACAGCTATTTGTACTTAGATAAATTATCTATATACTTCTAACTAGCTATACTATAGCACTTCAGGTATTATATACGGCCTATTAAGACCAACAAATATAATAAAAAGACATCTTAGAATGAAAATTTAATTAAAATAATTATTTTTTGTATAAAATCATTTAATTCAATTTTTTATTCATTCAATTTCATTTCAATTTTAATTTAATTGCTCGCAAGTCAATATTTCTGCATGCCATACGCATACGCACTTATGTCTTTAGGAATGTTTAGTAAATTTTTTTTTTAACGATATAACATCCTATATTTTTCCCAGGGTTCGCCCACAGAAAAATAGCACACACATTGTGTTAAGGACTAAAAATAAAATTAAAGAAAAACGTGCTCTCAAACGTTCGATATTTCCTGCTTGTGGCTGCTGTATTGAGCCCATCTAGTATTCCAACAACCATAACAACAACAACAATAATAATAACAACAATAATGAAAATAAAATCGAAAACATAAATGCGAACCGACTTGAAGGGTTTTTATTAATCATTTAACCACAAATTGAGTTATTGTTTGGAGTATTGACTGCGATGATGGCGTTAATAGTGTTGTTGGTGTCAACAATGCGAATGATGTGAGGGATTCCGAAGCATTCCTTCATAGGAAGAACATAGAATTCTTGTCTATTTTTTTCTGCAATCTTCATATCTTAATGTTCCTGCAAAAAATTGATGTGGATGACACGTCCTTGTACGCATATTTACTTTTGCTTATAAGTATATAACGTATATATATGTATCTATAAAAATATTTGAAGCAACCTCGATTCATTCTATTTATATTTCGTTCTAGCTACGTACTAGCATACTTGTGTATCAGTAATAATTATTCTAATAAAAATTAAATTATATTTTTTAATAAGTGTTTCTATATAGGAAGGTCATGTTAAAATATATATAAATATTTAAATATATTTATTTATATGTTTTTATTTGATATGTAGGACTAATTTTTCAAAATCATGTCCTTACTAAAGGTCATGGCCACTTTGGCACTCAGAGTAAAAGGTTTTTAAGTCGATATTGTAACTTAACTTAAAATTACTTAAAATAATAAAACCGGGTTTAACTGTTCCCCTACGTTGAACAACATAAGTCCATATGAGTTTTCAGATATTTTTGTAAATAATAAAAATATTTAACGTTGATTTTTTTGTCGATTGTGACGCGTTACTTATGACGAAAATAAACTATAACGCTTCGAACAGTAAGGAAGAAACAACAACAAAAATTTATTTAATTTATTGAAATTTGCAAAGTAGTCCGTATATTTATTTTTTTAGTCAGTTTAGATTACCACCTTTTAGATTAAAACCACCTTTTATGATTGATTTGTAAAAGATATATAGCACTCAATTTGTGAAGGGATTCTGGGATTCCATTGTGCTGTTAATGCCATTCAGATATTTTAGTTTTTAGCCTTAATATTTCCAAAAAAAAATTATTTCTCATTACATCAAAACCATTGAAAGCCACATTGTGCAACTCTAATAAATTAAAACCATCTTTTAGGATTGATCTTTTAAAGATACATAGCAATGTATATACATAGGTCCACCGTGTTGTTAATCCCATACAGATATTATACAAATCTGTTTTTTATTTTGGATATTTTGTGAAAAAGATGAGATCTTTTGGAAGAGGTGAAAAATTGAATAAATTTTTGTTAATATAGTTTATTACTGTTCAATCTTTTTAACATAATTATAAATATAGTTCGTTTCATCAAATATGACTACAAAATTAAATTTATTTTTCTAAAGATTAAAAAAATATTGTGCTGGTTTACGATTTTCTTTGTGTTCATAGTATAACATTTACATAACTTCTCTGAATTAATAAGAACCAAAAAATATATTCATAAGTTAAGCTGCGATCTTTAAGAACTAATAAGAGATTGCCATCTTTTCAAAACTTGAAGGATACTTACTCAGGTTGAATTGATCAGAATCTTACATATTTAAGCCAATCATTCACATATAAGCTTAGCATATCTTGAACTTTAATGAAGGCTTTATTATCGAGATTCTTAAGTTGTTGCCTATATGCTCATCTCCACACAGTTTTAATGTGAATACTGCTAAAGTGGAGTTATTCTCATCACTTGGTTCTTATACTTTAGAAATGATTAAAAATCAAGTATGGCTGCAATATAAATATAAATCAAAATATTTAGTTAAATCGATTCTTGGGATAAGAAAATAGTCTAAATTGCTAAGGAACCTTTAAGCACTGAACCTTTAAATCATCTTTTGGAAAACATAAAGAAAACTCAAGAGACTCTAAAGTTTTTGTGAGAATCTATAATAGTTTTTATTTTTATATTCTAACATATTTCATGTGTTTTTTTACTTTTTTTCTAACATTTAAAAAATAACTTTTTAATACATTATTTATATATATAGTTTTTATATTTCACTGAAAGAAAATATTCCCTGCAAGAAAATATTTTGGTTTAAATAAAACGAATTTCATAGTCGTTTAGTTTTTGTAGTTTGCATTTGTAACTAAACCGTTGACCTAAATTACTTCATCTTCCAACTAACACAATTATCTTTTAATTATTGAAAAGGCTTTAAAACTACTTAGCTGGTCGACACAGACAACTGTGATACGGTAGATACCTTTTTAGTTTTAATAAGTTTTTACTTCAGGTTAAATGTTTGAATTTGAATATTTGAATTGAATACTTTAAGTTCCGATTTTAAAGTCGTAACTTAATTCAAAATACTAATTTAAATCAAAATACTACTTACTAACGCATAAATCTATGAACCCATTGCTTAATATAAAAAAAAAGTTGTGCTATTGCGCACCCAGTACACACCGTGCATAGTGCCCTCAGACCAGTATTCAGAACTTAATTTGGAGGGACTATAAGATAATTAAAGCAATTTAATAAAAAAAAGTACCCTTTTAAATAGTTATGATGCATTAATACTACACTCACATACATCGAAGAAGGAAGCTTCAGTCCGTATAACCCAAGGTACTAACAGTAACTTAAACTATTTAAATTCAAGCAGTTTTATTTATTGGAATACTTAAATGATTTGTGTCCTGGTTATATTAAGTAACGAACAAAGGTGGTTCGTTCACGCCTAGTTCTTCTTCAAATTTAATTAACTAATTTTTTAAGTCCATAGCTCACTCGACATCGCTTTCTTGATTTTGATTTCCTTCCAAAATCATATTACAAATGAAAAATAAAATAAAACGTTATTTCTTTCTCCTTAATTAAATTGAAATAATAGAATCTTATAAATGGAAATTTATTTAAAGTTTTTTCTCTTATATTGTTTATTTAGATAATCACCCAAGATGATGCACTATCGTAAAGGTGATAATATTGCTAAAGAAACCAAAAAGGAAGAGTTACCTTTTAAAGATTGTTTACCTAAAGGCCAGGAAAACTTTCTATGGATGCATGTATATATAAAATTGCACAATAAATTTTTAGTACTTTCTACAAAATATTATTGGTTTAGGTTAATGGTGGCACTAAAGTGAATAATGTCATAACCTATGCTAAAAATGCACTTGATAAAGGAGAATATCGTACTATTGTTTGGAGCGGCCATGGTGGTGGTGTCGTTAAAACAGTATCCTGCGCAGAAATTATAAAACGTACTCATCCACTTTATCAGGTGACACGTATGGATTATAAAATGTGTGTAGTATATTTTTAAAAATATATTTATATTAATAATTGAATGATATTTAGCACTGAAGAGCATTGGTTGCCAATAATGGATAATCTAGAAGAGATTGTGGTAACCAGAAAAGTACCCGCCATACATATACTAATGAGTTTGGAAGCTATTAACGATGTTGAAGGGTAAATAATACTGTATTTTTAAAAATGTTTATATCTTTAAAAAACAATTTTAATTAGTGTTCAAAAACCAAATACAAAAACCGATTATTGGGACCCTCCAGGTCCTTCGAATAGTAGAGGTTTTAATCAAAGAAATGGTACACGTCGTCAGAACCAACAATATCATGGACAACGGCAGCGAAAATTTAAAAGAAAAGAGAATCAACAGAAAGAAGATGCCGATGAAAATGTGGTTCAACATGATAGAAACCAAAAGAGAAAGCATAAAAAGTCAGAAGGTAACTCTGATAATAGAGAAAATAAGAAAACCACCGAACCGAAGAATACTTAGAATATTTCAGCAAGTAATATAAAATCTATATGCATTTTTTTAAATATTCAATATATAAATAATATAAATATTTTTTGTGTTTAAATGCAAGTAGAAAAATAACAAAAATAAATAATTTTTTTAATCAACAATTACTAAATTCATTTGTTTAATTATGAGGCTCATAACATTTAACAATATCTAGATCAATCTCATAAACTTCCGTGTGATTAACTCCCGTCTTATTTTTTAAATAATTATAAATTATTCTATATAGTTTTTTCGAGTATTTATTGTTCATTACATGTTTCAGTAGTTTTTGTTGATCATTTTATTAGCTTATAAAATTTAAATATATATATATTAATAAATACGTTTCTTATAATGAATAATCGCCGGTAAATAAAAGAACAAAAAATTTACTAAGAAAAAGGAAGTTGGTGAATCACAATTATAAAAATCGTGACATTTAAATTGAAACAAATTTTTAATAAGAAGCTAACATAATGTGATATATATGAAGTTAATAATTTGTAACATAATTTATTCACAATCAAAGTATTTGATTTTTGTATTAAATGCTAAAATGAATGATACTTATATTCGAATCATAATTTTAGAAATTGTTATATGTATATACCAAAAACTGTTTACAGAATTAATTTTTGTCATTTAATGCTATGCAGATTGTAGTGTTTTTTTTATTTTTTTGTTTGAAAAAACACGCTGCATCTGTTTAATGTGTAGTTAACTTTTCGGGTCTAGATTTGTAGTGAAACTTTCATTTTTGTAAATTGAATATTATAATAAATGGTACATGTTACTACTCTAAACTATTTTTTATTACTTAGCTGTGAACATGTCTACATGTTTAACTTTTACATGATTGGAATATAAACATTTAGGCTTCACTTTCACCTGGTGTTGTATTTTCCTCTTCATTAATTGGTACAATTAAATTTTCTTTCGACATGAGATTGTATTTAGTTACAAAATGCGTAAAACGATGGCAAAGGTATGTTTCAGCCTCGAACTCATCGAATATCCTCCTATGATGAAAATACGCATGCGAAAAAATTCTATAAACCCGTCGACATACAGAGCCCAGTTTAGTAACGGATGACTCTTTTATTGAAACCCTATTAATAAAAATTTGATTAATTTTCTATTAAAAAAAACGAGAGGTTAAAAATTAAACTTTACCTGCTTGGAAAGTATTTATTGCTATTCAAGAGACATGCAGCACCATCTAAAGTATGCCGCGTATAATCAATGGCGGGGCATTCTTTCGGGGTCTTGTGCGCGGCACACAGAAATATCCATTGATCGGTTGCAGTCATTTGCGTACATGTCGTGGGTGAGCACTGTTTTTGCAAACGAACTGCAAGTCCATTTAGTTCCATGCAAAATTGTCTATGACAAATAAATAAAAAGTAATTATATTAGTTAATAAGCATTCATTGTTTCATCAAAAAAATTGTTTTTCAGTCTATTTAATTGAAACGAATTAAAATGTTCCCCCCATATTCAAATGTGACATTTGCTTTAATTAAGCATTTGTAACAGAATAAATGTGCCTTTATAATTATAACATTCTAATTGTATTCAACTAATCAAGTTTCAATTTTTTAATTTATATATTCTATATTTACCGTAGATGTTCGTATTTCCAAACACCTTCATCTTGAGCCTCTGGCATTGTCAATATTAATTCCACATTAGATGGATCTCTCTTTATCAATTGTTGTATATATTGTTGCACTGCTAGTGTGCTATCCATTTCTTCTAAGGGTTCATCGGGCCACCTACAAAAGTCCTAAAAGCGAGAAAGTCGTATTCATTTTATTGCATTTACTGACGCAACTAATTTACCTTCGCCTTTGTTCCTGGTCTATTTCTCCTTAATATTGTACCGTCAGCCATCTTCATTTTCTTGTTTTTCAATGCAGTTTAACTCTAATATCGTATCGAGATATCACAACACGAAATTATTATTATGATTTTACTCTATTTATAAAATAATTTATGAACAAAATAATAAAAATGTATTAAACGAAGACTATCATTTCCCCTTATTTTCTCGCTTTTTGTGCTCTGTTTCTTTTGAAAAATTTTTGACAATTTGTGAATGTATGCTGTAATAGCGCTGCCAATCATTTCATATTTTCTAAATGCTGACTTACCAACTTCAGGTATGAAAGTGTTAGTTTTAAATTAGCGTGAAATTAAAAATACCAAATAACTAAATTTTTTAAACAAATTTTGAGGGCGTAATTTTTTTATGGTTGGTGTCAGTTGATAGTTAACCTGTAAATTTAAATTCTATTTTTAAGGTATTATAGCAACGTTTAAAAGCAATGTTTGTTACTAAAATTGAAAAACTGTTTATATAATAGATGCTTTCAGCAGCTTTTGAGTGTGGCAAAAAAAGTAAGTGGCTTATTATAGACGCTAAGCGAGATGTTGCCATCGCTTTCACAGTTTGTCAAATATTGTTTTCGAAAAGAGCTAGCATCTATGCGCACAATGCAAGCAAATTACATTGTATACATAACTAAAGCATGATATAGACGATGAAATTTGTTTGCAAACAAGGTTTGCTGGCTATCAAATTGCATCGTCTATACTCAAGTTTGCAAACCAAAATTTGGTTTGCAAACTAGTTTGCAGTGAAATTAAAATTTTTCAATTATTTGTTAAGTTTGCAAACATGTTTACTTGTGTATATCGAAGTTTGCAAACTTCTCATAATTTAAGAATTTTGATGAGCGTCGGACAAGCAAAGATTACAGAAAAAAATTATTAATTCTTGGTAAAAAGAAAAATAAATGAAAAATAATTAAAAAATTGCTAGACATTAGACAATTATTGAAAAAGTTTATATATTTTAAAAATTATTTTGTGCTAAAAACATTTTTATAGTAAGCTTTAATATTTAAACAATTATTATATGAATAAAAATTTTAAAATGTAACATATTAAAAAATTGAAACAAAAATAATTTTAGTTTAAAAAATGAAATAAATAACAGGTTGCTATGATCATCACCTCAATTTCTTCAGTTTCAATTATTGTTTTGCACTCTGTACTTACTCCGCTGTTGATATGAACGCTGTAGAAAATAAATAAAAATGAAGTTTGCCAACCTTGTTTCAAAGTGTATAGCAAAGCGCATATTCGGTTTGCAAATTTGGTTTGCAAACAAATTTCACCGTCTATATCATGCTTAAATAATAAAACTAAAATTTAAAATTAAAATAAATATTTAGAATGCAAGAAATTTTAAAATTTTACAGCAAAATTAAAAATATTTTAGAATATTTATGCTTGAATACGTATTAACTAGTTAGCAACTAATAAGTTAAAAATTTTAAACCGCTTTTCAATTATACTTTCTTCATGAACTTCTAAAAATTTTTGAATATATTTATATGTACATATATAAAATATATTTATATTCCATAATTTAGCATATTTTTAAAAAATTTCATTTCCAAAATTTTCAAATTTGTGACACTTTTATTTTGTTTGAATTTTTGTTTACTTTTGACATATAATTGGAATATTCATTAAAATTTCCAATGAATGTTCACAATAGTTTGCTCATTGCATTGGTAACACTTTTTTCTATAACCGCCAAAATGTGTGACCACTTCACAACTAGGTGCATAGACAGATAAAGTAGTGTGTGAGTAGTTATATAATTATATAATATATAAATTATAACATGTATTTATGAATCTATGTAAGTACATATTAAATTTGAACAAAATTCATTTGCAATGTGTGATATAATTATTTTATTTAATTAGTGAAGTTAGAGAAAATTTCTATTGATATTGAAATTAGATGTTATGATGTATTAAGACTTCCTTAATTGATACGTTCTGGTACCCAGATAGGATTATTATTTGAGAATTTCCAATGTTTCACTTTAGTGGATTAGTTTAGTAATCAAGAAATAGAAAGATATGGAAAAAAGGTTTGGCAACTTATTTTAGTTAAAGTTGTAGCATAAGTGAGGGAGCCATATAAGGTTATTATAGCAGGGTCAGATTAAATTCTTTGCATTATAAGAAAATTTTAAGCAGAACGAAGGAGAAGTGAATTATTGTGTGAATTATATCAAGTACAGATACATAAATATTTTTTTCTTAGATAATGTTAATAAAGCATGTAAAGATAATGCAAGTAAAGTATAAACTGAGAGCGTAACACAAATAAAGTGCCAAATTACGCTCTTTACACAGATTTTCATGGAACAGCTTTATTTAAAGTCTAATGAGTGCACCAGTGCTGCGCAAATAAACAACACAAAAATTTAAATTTAAACCAAAACAGCTGATTCACACATCAACACAAATTTTAATTGAAATAAAATGTACGAGTAAAGTCTGTGTAGCATTGTCATATTTCGACAGGGCTGCTACGTTCTCTCAGATGTTCTCATTTAGTCGAAAATTTGCTAGTGGAACGCACTTTTGTATACATAGTGTTACTCTAAGTTACTACGATTAGCTCATGGAACAGACCTAGTGATAGCCATGAAACACAGCTTCAAAAAAATATACTATTCAATTTTTGTGATTATTATAAATTTGTAATAGAAATTTATACAGTTAAAAATGTTTATATAGAAATACTTGGTTACATATCTTAACATTTTTTTCTAAATTAAAATATATGCTACAATTAAATTTAAATAAATGTTTATTTTATTTATAATAAATTTGAATATTTATTAAATCTGAATGTGTGTGCCAGCCTAAATTTAATAAACATGTCTCGTGTTTATTATTTACTACTTTTTGTGTTCTTTGCTTTCATGCTATGTTGTTTTCTTCTTTTATCTCACACAGCTATAATGTCGCAGCCTATTGTATTGTTTCATTCCCTATTCCACAGCTGTCATTTGAGAAAACATGGAAAGATACTTTTTATTTATACATATACATTAGTCGAACAAAGCAAAAGCAGTCAAGCAATTGTGAAAAATTAAGTCATAAGTAAAGGCTGCAGAAAGTGAATTGTGGAAATTGCGTATCAATTAGAAATAATTTCAATCTGAAAAACTTGTTTATTTTGTGATATTTATTATAGAAAAGAAACATCCAAAACATGTCGTATGCTTATTTATTCAAATACATAATTATTGGTGATACGGGTATGTAAAATGAACATTTATATCTTACCAATATGTTGTAGGAAAATCTGCAAATATTCCTTATTTCGTTATACCAAATAGTCGTTTTCTTTTATTGCCCAACATTAACATTATGCAGAAAACAATATTGAACTCGATGACGAATACATGATGTGAAACATATTTTTGATTGCCATGAAAACTCTTTTGTTGGAAAATCAATATTTTTTATGAAGTTTGTCAGTTTGAGGGGATAAGATAACAGGTGGGGTTGGTTTTGAATAAACTACCCTTCATATTTTTGCACTCAATTTGGTTAGTCAAAACAATACACAAATATTAGAATTGTACATGAAATATCTAAAAATTTTTTATCTAAAAACACCACGAATACATGATGAGATTAAATATGTTGACGAATATATTCCATAATTTTGATCTAAAACAGCTGTTAAAGTTATTTGCTTAAATTAATGTATGTACATTATTATATACACATATGGAACTAAGATATAGTTATGCATAATAAAATTTTCACCAACTTTTATGTAATGCCACAATATGTGTATGCTTATATAGCCTTCATATATAGCAACTCATATCAAACAATATCAGAAAAATATCAATTTTTTTTAAAGGAATTTTTTTTTATTTTTTCTCCCCTCTTTTTATATAAGTTATTAACTATTATAATAATATTTTTAATCGTAGGTGTCGGAAAATCATGCCTGCTTTTGCAGTTTACTGATAAACGTTTCCAACCCGTGCATGATTTAACTATTGGCGTAGAATTCGGTGCTCGTATGATAACCATTGAGGGTAAACAAATAAAATTACAGATATGGGACACCGCTGGACAGGAAGCATTTAGGTTAGTTTTCAGTTATGTATAATAAATTTCTTTTATAAATTTCTGTATTTTTATTAAGGTCAATTACGAGATCCTATTACCGTGGAGCAGCAGGAGCTTTACTAGTTTACGATATCACTCGTCGAGAAACGTTTAATCATTTAACTACATGGCTGGAAGATGCTCGTCAACATTCAAATTCAAATATGGTGATTATGCTTATTGGCAATAAGAGGTAAGTAAGAGTTATAAATCGTTGCTTTCGTTGTTTACTAGATTAATACATGGGTTGGGACGTTATAATTTTAAACATAGTGTTAATTTGTTTGTATTATACCCTCCCCAAATATTTCAGGCACTAGATCATGTTTTCTTTTGAGTTCAAACAATATACTGTTGCTATGTAGAGCAGATGAAAAAAAAAATATATAAAACAAATAAAGTTTACATAATATTGTATAACATATATATAAAAGTATATCGTAAACCAATCAAATCAGCGATTAAGTTCCTAAATTATAATCATATACAAACACAAATAGCTCCACTGTTAGTAGAGCACACCTTTCATATTCATATGATCACATCTCTTTTAGTATCATGAACACATGGATACCGATCGCAAATGAAGATATTTTGTAAATCATTTCATTAATAATAGTAGAATCACTGTATTCATTTTATTTGATATGGAGTTGTATTTTTCGTCGGGAGTTGTGACCCAAACAACTAAAATATACTGATATATGTATTAAGAGTTCCTACTATGCTATTCAGTTACACTTTTGGTTGGTTCTACGCCCCGTGAACACATGTCAACACCAGCATCTAAGTACCGATTTGCTGTACACTTCCGTTGGATATTTATTCATTGTAGGAAAATTGAGTTGTACAAGCTTTGATTTTACTTATGAAGGTACACCAAGTTTATGTTTAAATAAATGAAATAAAACTTTACTCAAATTCATTGTATTAAATTATAATTGGTCTTCTACACTATTGTTAAGTGTGAACTTTGAACTTCTTTACGATCTGCTTCTATTTTATTTAATCTACTGATAACATGTTCTAATTAAAGAGGTTTTGATTTCTAGTGTCGACCTAAACATTGTATTTCCATCTGGTTTTTGGTCTACCTCAGTCTCTGGTTGTTATAAGTTTCGCATTAAAAATACTTTTTGGAGATACACTTCATAAATATTTTGATTTAATCATTTTATAATATATTAACTTATAAACTTATAAATAACTTATAAACTTCCTTTGTGAAAAAATGTTTGGCTATACTTAATCGTATAAATAAAAGCGCAATTGATCTTTTAAGTCCTTAAACATAATAACAGAAGTTCTTAAATACGCTTATTTCGGCTTTGGAACTATTTGTGCAATTCACGCAGTTTCACGCAAATACTATATTATATATTATAATGTTATTATAAACAAATTATACATTATTATTATATTTTATATAGAGTTTTAAAAAAAGGAATACTATTTAACGTTCTAAAGTTTTATTCTGAGTTTTGTTCAATTAAAAATATGATTGAATTATACGAATGCTTTTATTGATAATATATATATATAATCTTTGTAATTTTTTTAGCTTTAAGCAAAATTTTAAACCATTTTTAATTATTTTATTTTCATTAAAGTGATTTAGATTCTCGACGTGAAGTGAAAAAAGAGGAAGGAGATGCTTTTGCACGTGAGCATGGTCTTATATTTATGGAGACTTCAGCACGTACAGCAGCCAATGTAGAAGAGGCGTTCATAAACACTGCAAAGGAAATTTACGATAAAATACAAGAAGGCGTATTTGATATAAATAATGAGGTAAGTACTACGCAAGTATACATACATATAAACATATATTACTATATAACCTATTGTTTATTATTGTATAGGCGAATGGTATCAAAATCGGACAACAGCATTCCCCAACAAATCCATCACTGCCTGGTTCTGGTAACCAAGCTGGAGCAGCTGGTAGTGGTTGTTGTTAAAAAATAGTTGTCTGTGGTTGCATTAGTTACTATTTCTTATCCATTTAACTAACAACCTTTGATTTTATACCTTAAGTAAAGCAAGCTGAAAAACTAGAATTTCACACTTGTTTTTTCTAGTAACTTATTAAAGTATACATATTATATATATGTGTATACCATAAAGAAATTAAAGACGTAAATAATTCGGAAATCTAAATACGGTAAACATTTTTAAAGTTAAATAAAATAAATTAAATATAAATTATACAAAAAATAAGTGAGATGTCGTGAATGAAATTATACTTATCTTAATTATTTTTTTTCTATTTATGTTTGCTTATTTAAATAAAATAAAATATTTTATATATATTTTTTTTAAAATTTGGCAAAGTTTCATTTTTTAATGTGTTTTATTTTTTTTTTTTATTTTGCTTTAAAATTAGAATTAAAAATCAAAATAAATTTACTGCGTAATGGAAACTTAACCAAATAACGAAAATAACTTCAAAGATAATTGTACAAGAGTTTTAATAAATTGTATTATTTAAAAATAATAATCTCCTACATTTTTTTGTTTTGTTTAGTTTTGATTTATTTGTAATATAAATAAATTTATGTAATTTTAGTTTTTGTATAAACTTAGGTTGCGGTTAACATTCAAGAAACAATTTTTATTTCTTTGCCTTATCGTAATTTTAAACTAAATATTTTTATTAGTTTATATATAAATAAATATATATGCGTAACATTAATTATATATGCTATATTAAATATTTTACACATATGAAATATTGTAATTTTATGTAAAAGTCTCCAAATAAAAATTTTATAATTACACAAAAACTAAATAATATTTCTTCAAATATACATATATAATCAAAATTATACCAAATTAATATTAAAGAAAATACGAAAAAATGGATTATTATTATTATTAATCTGAGTTTTGCGTTTTGGTTGTCTAAGCAGTGTATTATTGAATCAATATAAGGGCAAATCAAAAATGTATTTCCAAAGTTAAAACCATATAATGAAATGATTAAGGTAGTAAATATTTGCAATAAATGTTAAGTATTTATTAGAAAACTTAACTCTTAAAAGTGCTGAACTGCTGTGGATTTGTTTTTCACAGAATTAATTTACATTAATATATATCCTAAATTTATAGATATCATATTAAACTACTATATATATACTCCCACAGCTCTACGAGATGCAAATCAACAATATCCAAACATGTCAGAGTGCAGCCCATAATGCAGATTACTATCTTAATGCAGAATATAAAATGCTTTTTATAAAAAAGCACAAACAATTACTGTGTAAGCGATATTTATTTTTGTGCCACTCAGATGGACATCATAATCGGCAGAGGCCTTCCTCTACGAAGCATCTGTCGATCTTTTTTGTGGTATCGTGAATACATCGACACTTATTCTAATTTAGCTAATATAAGAGAGGTCGAGCACAATCATGAAACAAAACTCTTCACACAGATGCAGTATCTTCTTCTACACCATGGTTACTAAGCAACAAAGTTCTCAACAGTCCATCGCCTGGTATTTCCAGAAAAAAATGACACTTTCTTCTTCACCCTATTTCATGCAGTAAAAACTCTCTTCTTTTCACTTAACTCTCTTCTTTTCACTTATCTTCTACTTAATACATGTTCTAACTCATGTCTTCGCATTTCATGTCTCCTCTAACATAGAATACGCTGGGCTGCAACAACAACTATTGTATAAGATCACCTTTACCGAACACTTGTATCAATTACGGCCTACTCACAACTCTATCTCTCCCCTATACTAAACAATGCTTTTTTTTCTCACTCTGCCTTCACACAATTACATCTTATCCCATATATTCGTATTATATCTCTTTTCAAATTCAAAAAGAAAAATAATAATGTTATCTACCTAGCTGCAAAGAAATTCTGCTTGCTTGGTATATAAATTTGAGTAACCATCGGAAGAGAGTGCAGAATACTGGAGTGTAGCTTAAGATGATTTGATTTGTTGATAAATTAAACCCTGTATGATTACGAAGCATACTGAACAATCAAAATCATTAATAAGTAAGTTGATGTCTCCTTTGGGCTTATTTTCAGATATAATTAAAAAATAGAATTTTTGAATTCTTTTTTAAGGATTTATTAATATAAACTTTGAATTCGTTAAGTAGGCACATGGTACTCATAAATGCTATGCAGTTTTATTTCTGGGTTGTAGCCTTAGCAGAAGTGCAACGCAAATAAAGTGAATGGATTACTAAATGAATATATGGGTTGTGATCAGATGTGATATCAGAAATGGTTATGTGATGTGGGTTAAATGCTATTTGATGCGAGTATGGGTCAAGATAAAGAAAAAGATAAAGAAATGATGTGTAATGTGTAAGACGTCTAAGAAGTAGATCTACAGTCAGTTGATAAGTAACTATTTGACACGTGGCTATGTCCTGACATTTGAGCAGGGGAATTCTAGCTGTATCGTCTAGCTGTATCAGAGCCATTTCATGCGGAAGCTTGAAGATACTGCTTTATCCCTTGTCAATATTTAACTGATGTCGTCTCCGTTGGAATGTGTGTCGATGCTTTGTGATATGAAGCAAAAGATCCATGAATGCAACACGATGAAAGGAATCTACTGATCGTGGCACCATAGGTAAATAAAATATTATTTTAGCTCTGTTTTGTTAATAGATATTTAAAATTTTTTTTTATGCTGGTTTCAATAAATTGCACAATTAAAACATATTCATTATTGTGACGATAATTAATACTTACTTTTGTGAAGAGGAAATAAGTCAATGTAATAAAATGATTATTAATTTTAGTTATAATAATTTTCTAACTTTATTAAATTGAAAATATTTTAGTTGTTTTTATATAAATTTAGAATTTAACAGTTTATCTACTGAAATTGATAATTGATTTATTTTCATGAAATATTAAAGCACATTTTTTTATATAATTAATTTTTATTTACGTATTTAAAATAACAAATTTTAATTTTCTACTAAATAATGACGAATTCAATACGTTCTCTAATGCTATCATTATTATTTTGTAATGAACTTATATGAATATAATTGTTTTAAAAATATTTTTATATATTATTAACAAGTCTATATTTTAGTGCTATTTTCTAAAACATTTCTAGTAGCAAGGATTCGATTTATTTAAGACGTGATATACAAACTAAATACTCTTTCATCTATGGTAAATAGATACGAAACAAAGTTTAAATTTTTTATTTTATATTAATTAAATAATTAATTTTATTATGTGTATTGCAATGGCGGAATTTATCGAATCACCACTAGTTTTCCATTTGTTATAGATTTATTTAAAAAGGTTTAAAAAAAAAAATTAATTTTATTCGGATAAATTAAAATTAAATATAATTATTGATTTTACATTGTGACCGAAAGGTTTTCGGAAGTTCTCATTTAAAATTCGCGCGCTGTATATTTTTCGATATTTTAAGTTTATGTAGTTTGGCAGCACTTTCCTTAATTACTATGCCAAAAATGAGCGCGATCTGTCAGACAGTTCGTTTACGGCAGCTGTTGAAACCAGTTCACCTCAGTAGTGCGTTGCGAAAAAAACAATGGAAAAAAATATTGAACAAAGAGTTTGCATCCAATTTTGTGTTTCGAACGAAATTTCGTGTGCAGAATCGTTGCGAATGCTACAAAAGGCTTATGGGGAATCAGTTTTATCGAAAACTCAAGTTTATGAGTTGTACAAAGCCTTTCAGGACGGTCGTACGACCGTCGAAGACATGCCGCGTTCTGGACGACCTTCGGCCTCTACCACCGACGAAAACATTGAAAAGGCAAAGGAAATCGTGTTCCAAAATCCTCATGTGAGTGTTAGAGAGATAGCACGAGAGCTAGGCATCGGTCGTGAGAGCTATCCGCCGTAAACGGCCTCAATTGTGGAAGGATAATTCATGGATTTTTCATGACGATAATGCTCCCTCGCACCGAGCCAACATTATCAACGATTTTAAGGCCAAACATTCAATAAATACCATCAAACAGCCACCGTATTCACCTGATCTTGCACCGTGTGACTTTTTCCTGTTTCCCAAACTCAAATTACCACTCAGAGGAACGCGTTTTGAATCCATAGAAGACGAAAAACAGAATTCGCAGAGGGAACTCAAAGCCATACCGGAAAGCGCCAATAAAAAATGTTTGATGATTGGAAGAAACGTTGGCAATTTGTTGTATCGCTTCTAATGGAGCATATTTTTGAAGGAGATAAAAATAAATATTGATGAAGATTAAGAATTTTGCGTTTTATTTAAAATTTCCGGAAACTTTTCGGTCACAATGTATATATATAATACTATTGTTGTATTTAAAATGTTATGCCGTAAATAATTAAAAATTTATATTGTAAATTGCTTACAATATTTTTATAAATTATTCAAGTAATTGTTTTATTTAAAATGACTGACTATTTAAAGGATCAATGCAGCAATAATGCGTTATTACTATTGTTTTATAAAAATTTATTTTAATTTCAATATATTTTATTCTTAGCAATAAAATGTTTCCAAATATTTTGAAATTGAATATAATTTTTTTTAGATGTGTGTGACAATATTTAAAAAAAATACAATATAAAATACTGGCAATAAATAATGCTTTCTGTAAGGTAATTGATATATATTTTCAGTTTTATTTTAATAATTGAAAGTAGCAGAGTTCTTTTTTAATTTTATGGAATTTTATTAAAATTTATTCATTATATTGTTTTATAAAAATTGTATATTTAAAATTGAAAAATTTTTAAATATATTATTTGTGCAGTTTAATTGATTGTGTCCTTGTTTTGAATTATTAAAAATATTTTTATTGAATATAAATTTAGTATAATAATTGTCATAGATTATTGTTTCAGTTATAAAGATTCATTATATATTGAAAAGGTGAAAAAAATAATTATAATTATATATAATTGTATAATGAAAACAAACAATTGTCCATGGTAATTTTTAATATAGAAGTAAAAATAAATATGTAATATAAAGTATTAATATAGAAATAAGAATTAAATATATAAATGAATTTAATATAGAGATATAAATGAAATTTATTAATTTTTAATATGAAAATAAGAAAAAGAAATATATAGTTTTAAATTAACTCAACTATTAAGAATTCAACTATTATTTTGAGTTCTTTTTATAGTTTGATTTGCTGCATGATTTGCTGCATATATGCATATTATATGAAATATAAAACTTTATAACAGTTTATATAAAAATTAATAATATTAATATTTTTATACCAAAATTATTAAATTATTATTGCGGAATTAACACAATTCATTGATTATAATTTGCTTAAACATAAAATATGTATATATTATATTTCTTTATATTTTTTTAAATGTAATTAACTTCGAACTTTAGCATGAACTACTACTACAAGTTAAGAAATTGGTGCCAGTCGATCTCACCTATTATTTATTAGAAAAAATTCATATTAACTGTATTAGCAGTTAACGAATTGCGCAGTTTAATGCATGAAGTTAACTTTTGTCTTTGTGTCTGATACATCACTGTCACTTTCTTTGGAACGCTTTTCGCAGAATTCTATCATGTATGACGCAACACCAGACAGCGCTATAAATATGCCAGCAACATAGAAAGCATTATCCCAGCTATTAAAGAAAAAAATGTTTTTTGAAACATTTCTTAATAGAATTTAATAAAATTTTGTGAAACTTACGCTTTTGTAAACTCGAAAATAGCACCAGCAATTGGTGGACCAGCAATCATACCAACACCTTGTACTAAGAGCACCAAACCATATGCACATGTAAAATCATCCAAATCCACAATACTGACTAAAATGCTAGGTGTAAACGAGAAAGAGCTGGCGAAAGTGAAACCGAAGAGTATACACAATGCCAACAATATCGCATAACTTTTTATAAACAAAGGCATAAGAAGCACCGATAAACCGCAAACTAAAAAGAAATTATTATATTATATATTATAAGTTTATAGAACAACTCGTATAGTCAATAAAATAGAAATACTTACACAACATACATATAGAATAGCAGATATTAACATTCATCCATGAACTGTCACCTATATAACCTAAGCCTATCATGCCAATGGTCTGTGCTATGCCAATCACTGAGATCAATTGGGCACTATCAGCTGGTTCGTAACCATAATTTCTCATGTATTCCGGTAAATAGAGATAGGGTATAATAAACCTTAAAATTAAAAAGAAATTTTTTAATTATTGAGTAAAAATGAAATAATATATGTAATCCTAATTTCTGTTGCATTTTAATAACTGTGAATTAGAAAACGAATGGCTTAAAATTTGAGATAATGTAAAAATATAATAATAATCCGTACAAGTTTTCCACTCTTTACAATTTTAATGAGTTACTATAGGTCATTAAAAAGAAAGATAGAGAGACAGGGAGATCAAAACAGAGAGAGGAAGAGCGAAACAGAGATAGGGACAGAGAAACGGAAAGAGGGAGAGCAAAATAGAGAGAGGGAGAGAGAACAAACCTATATTTACTTGTCAACAAGCACGTGTTCGTGAAGCTTTCAGCCGATCAAAGGCCTCAGGCATTCCAGACAGCTCAGTCGAGGTATATCTGAATCCAGATTAATAAATGGATCCTAACTGAGCATATGATTGTTAACGATTAATTTTTAAAGATCAGGATAGAGGACACAAACACTTGTGGATTCTATGAAACGCTGAGTGAAACTTTGTACTATGTGAATGAGAGGTCAAATGATTTCATTCAACCGATTGAGGTTTTAGATTTTTAGCCAAGAGATATTATAGAGAAAGTATAGAAAGTACAATATATTTCATAGGTAATAGCGTACCATGTATATTACTTTTAGTAAAAAGTATAGTTGAAAATAGAAGTAGAATAAAAAATGTTGGGATATTGTAGAAAGTGTTTGTAGATAACTTCAATGATTATAAGAATAGGTTGACTCTATTTCTTTTCCTTGGTTTTAATGTGAAGTTTTACTTGTAAGATACAATATTCTTACAAGATACAATGTAAGAAGATGTGATGTAACAATATATTTTGTAAGATACAATAATTTCAATTACTAGTTACATTGATAGCTTATATCCACTTACTTCTCAATGAGTTTGTAAGATGTATAAAAGTGAAAGAGTAAGAGTGATTACTTTTAATAAGTATTAATTTGTTAAGATGATAGCATCTTAGGATGTTGGATGATGTGGTTAAGAATATAATAAACATACTAAATAATAGAAACTTCATCAATCACATATATTTATAGAATATAAATAGATGATTTACGATATATCTGCATAAATTTGAAGATTTCTTATTTAACTCATTGAATAATTATAACTGCTAATAGTTTTATGAGAAGATTTTGGAACACAATAAATGCATATCATTTGTATATATAAATGAATAAACGTTACACTTACCATATAAATAGGAATAGAGTCGATAAGTTGAAGAATGTAAATTTTAAGTCCGCAAATAATGAGAAATCAAATACAGACTTCACTGTATCAAGAAGGTTATCGTACCAGGTCTGTAAGCATAAAATAAAAGTTTTATAAATTGTATATATTGTAACTCATGTCAATGTGCTTTTCACAAACTTACATCTTTTTCTTCCTTAGCGATTGTTGTCATAGAGTTTCTGTAAATATTTGGGCAAGACGAGGCTCTCAAATGGTAACGATGTGTATTTAACATAGCACCGCGGTAGTGTATAGAGTTGCGGTGTATACGCATATCCTTGAGAAAATTTGAGTTTCGTATAGAAATATTGTGTCGTAAATTCGAACGATAGCTTGGTTTCTTCGATTTCGATAATCTTCGCATACCACTAATGCTATCAGTACGTGCTCGTTTTACAGGTGCAGTTCTTTTGAGTTCATCATTTTCAGGAATAGTAATAATAGCTGGTCCCTTGTCGTTGTATTTTCTAACATTTACCTCAATAAGTGCAAATGCCTCATCCTTATTGGAGTTGTAATAGGAATGCATGTCTTCACTTATTATATCAATTGATTTGTGACGAAGTCCATTAAGTTTTAAATTTGCGATTGATGATTTGAAATTTTTACCGATAAAAACATTTTCGTTTAAAGAATACCGCGAATTTGCTAGGTTATCATGATTTTGTTCGTAGATATATTTTTGTGTTAGAAAATCATCATCGCCAAATGAACGTAGTGATACAAGCGATGCACGCATAGGAGTATCTGCATAGCTGGAACGTTTTTCCGATGGAGATAATGTTTCAATTGAAGCTAAATAACTCTTCCTTGCAGCATTAGCAGCTGCTTCAGCGATACCACCTATATTTGTATCGTCTGGTGAACCAATTATGGCAGCTGTTGGATTGTTTGTTGCACCAGCGGACGACATTGACAAAAGATTTTCACGTGATGGTGCTTCAACACCATCCTTTTGCCGTAGAGAACGTCTGCTTAAACTTTTTAATTCATAGATATTGTCAAGTTCATGAGAGCCAAGAAATGTAGGCAAAAAAATCTCACTACGATAACGTTTGAGCATGCTATCGTGCGGATCGTCAATTTGTTGATTAGCCTCAGTATTATTTTTCGTTACCAAGGTGTCTAATACAGCCTCTTTGGTAACACCAGTGTCAAGTAACTTTTTAATTTCTTCTAAACAAACGCTTGAGTTTGAGAATGTAGTTTCACTTTGAGAACGACTTTCAAGTCTATTTTCCTCAATTAACCAGTCTGGGTCACGCATAAGTGCACCGCAAACGCAGGTATTTAACATCGTGCCTGCCAAAATTAGTGTAGCACCACGCCAGCCATATGTGTCAATTAAAAATTGTGTGAGGGGTGCATATAGGAAAGTTCCAATACCTGTGCCAGAAGCTCCAATACCAGTAGCAAATGTTCGCTTTTTGTCAAACCAGAATGCTACCGACACAACTGCAGTGACATAGCCAATACCAAGGCCTAAACCAGATATAATGCCAAATGTCAACATAAGAGTCTCAATCGAATTGCAAATAGATGCTAAACCAAAGCCAAATGCCGAGAGCAATCCTCCAAACATAGTCATTTTACGGCAGCCATATTTATCTACTAAATTCGACCAAATCGGACCCATTAAAAGTGGTACTGAGAAAAATAATGAACTGATCCAAGCAGTTTTTGAGGGTGATTCTCTAAAGTATGCAAGCAATTCTGTGTGTATTAAACCGAAGGAAAACGATAGACCATCGGCTATTAGTGAAACCACTAATGAGGCGAGCACAACTACCCAACCGTAACCACCATCGGGAATTTCCGGTTTCTTTTTATCTGTTGAGCTCGAATCAATAGAATCACCAGATTCATTTGATATCAAACGTGTACGTTTCTTCAAGTTATTGCCATTAGCGAAGCTGGTAGTGGTTATAACTGTGGTATTGTGCGTGTCATCAATTGTTATGATGCTATTCTTCAGCACTTGACAATTGGATTCGTTGTCGTCCAAATCACTTGCTGATAAATTACAAAATTTCACTTCTGGGAATAGATCGTGTTTAATTGCTCTGTTCAGTGGAGTCGTTGGTGGCGCTGTGGCCACATGTGGGGTTAGTGATTGATAGACACTGCCATTTTCTTTCACTTGCGAATTTTGTTTGACCACCATTTTTAAGTATTATTTTTATTTAAACTCAATTTAATTTGTATAAAAAGGTGGGGATAGAAAAATTTAATTTATAATTTTTATTAGGACAGTTTATTTGTTTGATGATCTGTATAAGTTCCGATTGAACACAATAGAAAATTCAGCAAAGTTTAATTATCAAAACTTTATTGTACTATAAACTTGAATTCCTTTTTTTTTTATATTTTATTTTTATTTTGTCTTTTCTTAATAAGAATATTGTATTGAAAGGTAAATATTCCATTCACTTTCGAAAAAGCCTTTACTTATGTAAAATTAACGATGCAAACAACGCTTTAGACATCATTGACGAGTCTATAATTTCCAATAATTTCAATATCTATGATTTTTGGAAAGTAAACTCCATTCTAACGAAGTGCATATTTTAAATATATCTGCAGTTTAAATAATCAATCCAGTGCTTAAAATATGAAATCCTTTACTGTGTACATAGCTAAAAGTAGAGAAGAAAGAGGATATAAATTTTAAAGTTATTACTTTTTATTTATAAATATAAAAAATATATTAAAGGAAATTAAATTCAGTGTTTAATGATATATTTATGGTAACTTATGAAAATGGTAATAATTAAAAAATAATAATAAATTTGACATTTAAAAGTTTAAAAAAGTTTTTGCAAAGGTTAAACTCTTTACTACAAGAAACCAAATATTAAAGGACTTCTCTATTTCTGTCCGGCTCTGTCAAAAATAAAACTTAAAATTTTGAAAACTATGAATTTTGAGGAACTGATTATAGACCCTGATTTTAATACAAGAAACCAAGTTTTAAAAAGCTTTTCCGTTTTTATATGGCTCTCTCAAACATAAAACTATAAATTTTTGGAACTATGTATATTGACGGAGTGAATATAGCTTATGATATGTACTATGATTAACTACCGATCTATCAAGTATATACATGATCTTACCCACTCAGTTTTATCAACCCATCGTATCTCATGTTAAAATGTCATATATTCGATCTACTACAAAACACATTTTCTTTCTGATTCCACTCTAAATAAGCCGAAGTAAGCACAGTTTTCTAACTGCCCGAGACCTTAATCAACAACAACCTTATTTCTTGCTTTACTTGTTCATTTTCTCGATTTTGGCGACACTAGTTTGCTTTACATTAAGTCTATTGATCTCTCATATTTTAGCGATTGTTACGTATACTTTTAAATTTATTAATTTTAATAATTAATTAATTTTTTCTAATTATATGTGTAACTTTACACTGCATAACAAAGAGTAGGTATTGAAATTATTTAAAAAAGTATTTTTATTCTTTAATAGTGGATCTTGATAAAACTAAATTTTTGTCCAACCATTTTTTTAATTTTATTTATTAATATAAAAGCATATATAAAAATAAAAATATAATATCAAAAGCATATCCAAAATCAAACATTTATGAAATATTTTTATATATTAAGCAATTTCCCAAATTATTAGTTTTTAGTTGTAATTATAAGTTTTGAGCCAATAAAATTTTTTTTGTTCCGAAAATAGAATTATTGCAGAATTGCTCGAGATTACTAAATGAATTTGTAATAATTTTTAAATTTTTTTATAATTAGTTCATATAGAAGTATATATATACAAGAATACTATATATATATATACATATTAAAATAATTGAGTCCGAATTGCATATAGAAACGAAACTATTACATTTCTATGGAGAAGTATCTATGCGTTGAAAATATCCAGACATATTTTAAAGCTAATAAAAAATATTTTAAATTCAGTAATTTCGTATTTTAAATAACGTCTATATTAAAAATATTGTATCTTCTTTAATGGAAGCCTCACATTCTATATTTCTTTACCGTTAGTAATTAGATTAGACCCAGTGAGCGGTTAATATGTAGAACACTATTTCAAGAAACATATTTGTAGAAATATATAATATATATGATATATATATTGCATAGAAATTCAATAAGCGCGTCTCACATTGTATTTTCATTCGTTCTTTATTTCTGACACAAGTATTTCCTTTATTCGATATTTATTGTCATAAACACTTATAATCTTATAATAATTAGATGAAAGTAGATGAAACAATAGTTAGGATAATAATACTCATATCATACTCATATCATACTCATATCTTATCATAAGCAATAATTATTTCTGTTGATCGGAATTCCCACCCTTAGCTAGAACAATATGACACAAACTATTACTTCTATATATCATTGTGGCTATTGAACTTGTTTTTAGATTCAAGCATTCACTCAAATGATAGCAATTGATTTGTTTGTTACTTGAATCGCTGAAGTTAGGAAATTACTTCTCTGTGTACATTTTTTAAGTGTTTTTTCAGGAATTTGGATTTTTGAAAAATTTTATAATAATCACTCAGTTTATCATTGTTGTAAAAGATATATACTAATGATAGTTTGAGTTGTATGTTAGGTCGGTGTATCTTCTTAGAATCTTCTTTCGTAAGTGATAAGTACTACATTCGCTTGCAGTTAAATACAGGTAATATGTTACGCTAAAGCTAAAGAACTATATATGTACATACTTAAAAAAATTAAAAAGCTGTGATTGGGAAAAATCGTTTATGGTTTTAGTTGCCATTTTTTGGGTTTTCAAAATTGGTTATGTTTCGTTTAGGTATTTACAGTGTATCATCATTATAAGATGGTTTACGATACTAGGTACTCAAAACTATTGCGATAAATGAGAGTAGTCAAGTTGATTCTGTACGATATTGTCTAAAATTATAAAGGATCCACACAAGTTACAAGTTCTCATTGGGAACAAGAAGAGAGTTAAAGAAGAATATGTAAAAAGAACCAAATTACACTTTTTTATGGGAAGCAAGTAAGTTTTTTATGCATAACATGAAAATATCAGAGACACGTTAGTGGGTTAATATTAAAGAAAGAAAGACTACTTCTTCATAATATTGTCTATTATAACGAAAATCGAACCTTCTGATTCTTCCTCAAGTTGGAAATTTAGACATCGAGTCTATTATCACGAAAATCGAGAGAAAATTTAGACTTCAGGAACAAGCTTAAACAACTTAAGAGATAAAGCAAGTGACGATCCTGTAAGAGGCGCTAAAAGTACTAAAATAGTAAATTATTACATTAACTAAACTGCTTAGGGAAATATTATTAAGCCAATGGACTCAAACCACTGCAAAAGTTGGAGATTTTCTGAGCTTTTACGTTTTCTTTGATTATGTCAAAAGCAGCAAATTAATATGAAAAGAAAATACAACTAAAATCTATAAAATATTTACATAGATGACTTGAGTATTTAATAAAATCTTAATAAGGTCGGTTTTAAAACTTTTATAAGTGGATCGTATACGAAAGGTAACAGAAACTTGATAATACTCTATAAAGAACTTTATGATTTCGCAGTATTAAATTTTATGTTTTTTATTATTTAATATCCTATCTTCTTATGAATTTTTAAACACTTTATAATATTAGTTTTGATTAATAAATTAATAAAATCAATTACAGTTTAGTTTGATTGAATTGTTTTCTTTTTTTGACGTTGGGTCCCTTTGAAAATAGTTTCGAGGTAAATAGTATTTATAGTCTTTTGGTGAAAAGTTTTTCTCATAAACACTTCAAAATTATAAAACGAGGATTTTAATAATAATTTAGTCTTGTTTTCGTATTTGTACAACAATAATATTTTATTTAAACACATTTTTTAATTTCACAATTTTAGACACAGAACATCAAATAACTGTTAATACGGAACAATGCAAAATATTATAAGAAAATAATTTTGCAATTTTAAGAAAATGATTAAAAAATAATAAAAAATTTAATCAAAATGGTTAATGGCAATTTTGCAAATATATTTAATTGCATTTTATTATTTTTGTTGAAATTAATAAAAATATTTCAGAAGCCAAATCAGAAGCGACAACCGCACAGAACGACGATCTAAATGGAAACTCGTCAAGAAACTGTATTAATCCAACAACAAATCAGAAGATTTTGTTGTTAATTTTTAGTTTGTTATTGTTTATTTCCTTCAACTTGACCTCACCAAAAAAGACTCTTCTAAGTACTCTGAGAAAATAGCAAAATTAAAACAAAATAGGGAAAATATATTGTCAAATAGTTAATATCTTTTACTCTTAAAATTAATGCTCTTATCAACGTTGAGGTTCTCTACAATTCTAAATATATTAAAAATTATAAATTAAAAATAATAAATTTAACATAGTGATTTTCGTATATATTCAAATAAAATCTATAAATATACTGTTAACAATATTGTGCATATAGGATAATTAAGTTAGTCAGCATGTTTGTAACCCGTTAAATGAGAGATTAAAGACTCTATAGCAAAATTTATATACATACACAGTTGATATGGGTGACACTCTGCAGAAACCCTCCAGCTATCAAAGAGTAAAAGTGCTCTGATCCACTAACTCTGAAAAGGCTGAATAATATATATAACAATATAGATGTATATATGTATAAATTATATACATAGCATGATAAGACGAATCGTTTTACTAATCATCAAATACTAATCTATCTGTAAGTCTTATGGTTAGTATGTTGACGTGCACGTTTTGCGAAGTAAGTCAAATCATGAATAACATTGGTTAAATAAAACATTTAAAAGTTATAGAAAATTAATGCCGATTATAGCGTTACACATATTTTATATATGAAAGTGGATTAAAATTTTATTAAAATGAAAAATTTACGCTAAATAGAAAAAAGTAAATAAAAATTTGCTCTCCTATGAGACTGATTGTATTTATGAATAATTTACTATCTCTTCATGCATTTCTAAATAAGCAATGTTTAAAGTCCCGCATATTTATCAGAGAATACAATGTAGTTTTTTGATTTTAGTCTACTACGTGCTATATTAGAATAAGTATCTATTGTTGACAATAATTTGAGAACTGTATTTTTTCTATAACAAGTAATGCTTGTCTCTATGAAATTCATTGGTTCAAATATACTAAGGACATTTCAGACAAAAATCTATGAAGGTTTTTATTTATGAAACTCTCCAATAAGGTTGTGGAGTGCCATATATTCGTCATTTGTTGAACTAAATGTTTAGCGCTCTTTTGATTCCTCAGTTTTTATAAGAAAAATGGATTATAAGAACAGCCCCAAAATTATATTACGAACTGTCAATTTTATTTATGTTTACAAAAAAAGTCTTAGAAATTATTTTTTAATAATGGAAAATATTGAACATCGTACAATTGTTAAATAATATAAAAAAAGGAATAAAGGCAATAAAAAATCATATCAAAACGTTATATATGTAAGGTGCATCTATTTCTTCAAAAACAATCGTCATCATAAATGGTGCAACGATCTTAGGCGAATCTTGGCCTCCCTCTTCATAAACAATGGATTACTTAAAAGTGGATGTACAGGCCTTGAAGACGATCTGCGTACAGAAGTTCTAATAACAGTCTAAAAAGCTGTATGCAAATCGGAAACAAGATAAAAAACTAATGAGTGATCTTTGGTTCCGAAGCGAATTTGTTGACGGAAATTTCCAAAAAAGGGGTTAGCGCCAGTTTTTTGGGATGTAAAGGGAACTTTGTTAATACAATGTAGTACCTCCAAACAATAAACTCACAATTTTATTCTAACCTTTTCGAACTATTGGGTTAAAAAATTTGTAAAAAAGGCTGGTCTTTACAAGCAGAGAAACGATTTCTTTAAAAAAGATGAGACATGCATCTGTAGTCTAGATGCATGTTTTTGTTCTTCATACTCTGTCAAAACAAATTTAAATTTATACAAAATATCAGAGATATAAGTTATGCACACTGATAAAATTAATGATAAAAATAATACTATTAAAAAAGACAATAACACATTTTCAATTCAAACATATGCTCATAAGGATTCGGCTTCACCTTAATTCCTATGATTAAATTATAATTCCAATGATATCCTTGCACGAAGATAAATTATATGTCAAAGCAAATGCGCTCAATCCTTAGCATAAACTCCCATTAGGCTTACACTATTTATTTACTTAAATATTAAAGTTTTTGTTAGCAAGCGTTTACATTGTCATCACTGTGCTATCTCTTAGCTTACAGGCCCAAAGGATTTACTCAATTTTCTATTATTTTTTTATTTATTAAATTTTTTTACTAGCGACCCTTTGATTTATTGCTACTGCGCCATCTCTTAAGAGAGAATCTTTATAATAAATTTCTATATTTGTGACTATGTACCCGTTCTGCAGTAGGGGAATTGGTACAATGAAGGACTTCATAATATTGATGAAAAAATCAGCTGTTTGACGTATGTAAAAGTATTTTTAAATCTACCGAAAATTGTTTCTATTGCTTGCGCAATTCGAATTGTTGACAAAATTTTATGTTTTTTTATAAATATTTTAAAATTTTTGCATGAAACGTTTGCCAATTTTTAAAATTAAGACTGCCAATGTTTTATATTTAGAATTAATATAAAACAAATAATTTTGAAAAATAAATTAAATAAATAATTATTGTACTTTTCTTATTCTGTTTCCTTTTTTTTTGTACATTTTGTCAATATACGGTTTTAAGAGAAATTAAAAAAAAACAATGTAATATATAAAAAAAGTAAAAAAATTTATCTATGGTCTATGATCTATGATCTATGGGAACTAAAAATTATTTAAAATATTGTTACAATTTAACCATGAAAAAAATATAGATTTTCTATATAATATAAAATATAAAATTAATATATTTGGAAATATGACAGAATAAATCAAAAGCGGCTAAGATTATTCTAGTTCATTTAAAACCATTTTTGGTCTATTCTAGGTCTAGTTTGTGGTGCCCCTTGAACTCTCTAGATTAAAAAATCCCTAAACATTTTCGAGCTATTAGAACATTTTTGAGTAGCTAGAACATCTTCAAGAAGCTAGAACATCTTCAAACAGCTTCAAACATCTTCGAACAGCCCGATGATCTTCGAGTACATCGATCATTTTTGAGTAACTTGATCATCTTCGACTAGCATGATCATTTTCAAGAATCTTTGTTTAAACACCAGTTGACTTTAATTACTCCAATTTCAAATTCACCGAACAATTTGAAGTCCTAAAAAATAGACATCCAAATCCTGTTAATAGTTTACATAATATTATTCCCAAAAATTCCCAAAACTTCACTTGAAACTTTTACGCAGGCAGTGTTAATAGACTATATATTAACATATTGCAAGTAACACCGTATCTCAGCAAAATAATTTAACAAAAGTTTTATCTATCATAAGCGTCGTTTTAGTAAACACAAACATATTATATAATTAGATTTAGAGATACACTCCAGTGATATATAGTTAATCAAAACGGAATTAAAGGTATATATTACAAAAATATTGAAAAAGTATTGTACAATGGAGCATTTAATATTGGCTTGATAGTCTAAAAAAAAGGCCGGGCCTTATGTCCGCAAATAAAATACTTCTTGCTACAATTTTTTTATTGTCGCCCTCAAACGAAGTAAATGGTTTCAATGATTTAAAAATTATTTGGAAATGCATAATAGTTGAGCACTGAGGTATCCATCACAATTCTAGGGATTATCACATTAAATGATATTAAACTCTTCAGTATGCTTAGTGCATTTCGGAATTAATAGTCTAACCTAGCGAGATTTCATTTAATATTAGTTTTTGGACTCATCATGTGCTAGTTTTGGTGCATATAATTGCTACATTTAAGCACTTTTTCACTACAAAAAAAATTATATTGCATAACAGAATAAATAAAAGAATAATATTAAATGTTTATGTAAATTATTGTATAATAGTTTGGTTTCTTGGTTTTTGTCTTTGTCTACTTACAGGTCTCTGAAAACCAGGGAACCATGCTAGAAGATTGTGTTTCCCTTTCAATTGAATCGGTCGCAATTGTGGGAAAGATGATGAGGATGCCTCTCATCTATTATGTTTTTACCCAGCTCATGCACGGCGGCGACTTAATACTTTAAGCCCACTTTCTTGAGCACCTGGACCAATTACAGGACTTGACACTAAATAGCATCTTATGCTTCGCTAAAGGTTCTAGGTGATTTTAAACCCTGAGTTTTCCCACATATACGGTAACACAATGGACTAATAGGCCTAAGTGGATCCATAAGGGATCGCCGATATAACTTAACCTAACCTAAATGGGTGCGTAAGTACCAATGTATTTTGAAAATAAGATTTTAATGAGAACTATGGGTAAAATATTGAAAATGATAAATGATTTATTTAAAAGCAATAACTTACCTTGAAATATATTTTTCAACACAGCTTAACTGGTTTTGCCAAATATCGTATATACTTTTTAAAGATTTTAAATTGCTATTATCACCGTCTATTGACTTAACATCAGTAGTTACACAATCACAATTATATTCACTTTTACTCTTATCAACAATATTATCACTTTTATTACTAATGTAATTATTAAAATTGCAATTGTTTAAAGTATTAATGGTGGGGCTACTAAAATTGAAGCCGCCGATTAATTCGCCATAATTGCTTAAATCTTCAGTTATTTTCAATTGACTATTATCACTTCTAACACTATCACACTTAAATGTTATAACAGTTGCCAAAAAGTGTTTATTAATTAAAGTCTGTCTATTAAAGAATCTTAGACGGGGATCACGTGGGGTGTAGTAGAGAAACACTTTATTTGATTTGCTGCTATTGTTGTAAGTACGATGATTGTTTTTGTAATTTTGACTAAAGAGTTTGGAACCGATTATTACCGCAGACGACAGCGTTGACAGCGTTGACAGGGTTGAAAATATTGATGATGTTATCAATTTAATTTTGTTATTATTATTATTTAAGATTGCGGTTTTTGAGGTTTGATAAAGAGATTTGAACCGAAAGTCATTCATTAAGAAAGTTAACTTTTGTATCACAGTCCTGTAGAAGAATTGAGCGATTAAACGTGTATACGATAGCGATAACGACAACGACAACGTTAACGAGAACGAGAACGACAACGAGAAAAACAACGAAACGACTAACGATAGAAACGATATCAAGCACGAGCGTGACTTCTCGAAAGATATTGCATGAGATACTCGTCTTGTTAAAGGCAGCGATTTCGTGATATTTTTAGGGTAGCGTTGGTTGGCTAGATTGCTCTTATTGAAATTTTTCGTTTTGAACTTTGTTGCACGTTTATAATGCGGTGTCGCCCACTTCAACAACGTCTTTGGTAAAATATTAAGATCCAGTGAAATACACATGCGGCAGACAATTAAGAACCTTTTATGTATCGAAATAAAATTTTTTTCTTCTCTATTTGAATTTTTTGTTTGCACTATTTGTGTTCTTGTTTTCACAACTATTGGCAAAGGACGATAAAATTTATAACAAAAATTAAATAAAAATAATTTTTTTTTCACTTCTTATGAAAGCACCGTTTAAAATGCTTCAATAATATTAATTTAATAAGATTAATAGCAGAAGGCGTGGTTAAACGGGTGTCAAATAAACCCGCGCTGTTTCGCAAACATATCGACTGTTGAAAATTATACTCCTTGACTTGAGATAAAATTAGAGACGTTTTTCTGATTGATTGAAAACTTATTCTATTTTAATTTTTCGTTGTTTTTCTCTGTGTTGATGTGATGACTGACGAAGTTTCACTTAATAAATTATAGTTGAGATGAAACTGAAAATAAAAGAAAATCCAATCGTTATTTGCTATTGTGATGACGATAAATATTTATAAAATATATGATAATATATGTTAATACATTTTAAATTTAAACTATAAATTAACACGGTTGAAAGACAAAGTGGCTTTAATTACTATAATTATTGAATATACTATATATATGTGCTTTTTTTTTTTGATTTTCAACAGCACAACTTAAACGAGTTATTTAGTATAATACCGAAAACTAGTCTTTAACCCTTTAGGGATTTATTCATACATAATACATATTTGTTAGACTAAAATATTATTAAAAATAAAATTTATAATAAAATTGTTTATGGAAAATAATAATTTTAAATAATACTGAAAACTAGTGCTTAACCCTTTAGGAATTTATTTATACATAATACATATTTGTTAGACCTAAATATTATTAAAAATAAAATTTATAATAAAATTGTTTATGGTATATAATTTTAAATACTTTTAAATTTTAAATAATACTGAAAACTAGTCCTTAACCCTTTAGGAATTTATTTATACATAATACAAATTTGTTACCGACTAAATTTATTAAAAATAAAATTTATAATAAAATTGTTTCTGTTATATAATTTTAAATACTTTTTAAATGCAATATTAAATATTAAAATAAGTTCGCTGAAATAAGGGTGTAAAAATTAACGAGGGAAGATTAAAATTAACGAGAAGATATACAGTATTCTTCGTATGATAAAAACATTGCCTTCTAAACACGAAATCTAATTAAACCCATATGAGCAACTTATGACAATTTAGGCTTCTGTTATTTCACTTTTGTTTAATTATATATGAATAATCTAAATACCATTCAACATCTGTAAAATAAAATGTTAAGATGTAGTCAATATATTCTAAATACTATATAGAATCAAATAATAAAAATAAAATATATAATAAATACATATTGTTACGTACGTTCCTACGTCGATGTAGTCGTTCGCGATCGCTGGAACCCGATAAGTAATTAAATAGTCGACGACTCAAGTTTTAGATAACCGTTTTTATTGCTCTTAGTTTTGGGAAACGCAAACACACACTTTTTTCTAATAATAATTATATATCAAAACTTATTTTCAAGCTAACTGACATTCTAAGAAACTATTTTAAAGATTACTTAAACTCAATATTCACAACAATGTATATTAGTATATCAGATGAGTGAAATAAGAGTGAAGTCTCTATATTGGTGTGATCTCGAGAAAAAACCATGTGCCCAAATAAATATTTAGACTTAAAAAACACTTGATCTTGATATGTATAAAAGCAGAACAATTTTTTGCAGAACATTAAATATTACACCTTCAAGTTACAGCCGTATAATTCGAATTTATATTAACTATTCAGAATGTTTAATACACTCTGAGATTGACAACCTAATTCAGTTAGATTTCGTTTAATATATAGTTTTTAGACTCATCATATGCTAGTTTTAATGCATTTAAATGCTATATTTTAGCACTTTTTTATTACAAAAAATTATATCACATAACAGAGTAGGTAAAAACAAAACTAAGCTTTTAAGTGAATAGTTGAATAATTGTTCTTGGTTTCTGAAAATAATTTTAACCGTAGCGTATGCAGAGGTTTAACTTACTATAAGAGGGTATAATAATATATTTGTAAATGACTCCATACGAAAGCATTTACTTTAAAAAACCATATAATTTTTACTGTAAAATATCTTAAGAAGGTTGAAACCACAAGTCCTCACTTAAATACTAAGCGTAAATAAGGTTTTAAGCTTTGTCCGTATATTAGCAAGATCTCAAGAAAATAACATGTGACCAAAAAAACATCTAAACTTGTATAGAAAAATAAAGTGCGTTAGCAGAAAATAATTTAAATCTAAAGTCGTTAATATTAATTTAAAATTTTCAATTGATATTAAAATACTGAAGAGACGTAATCAGATAAAAACCGTATAAATTAACAAACAATAAGATTTTGAACAATTTTCATTTTCTTGATTTGTCTTGGAATTTCGTACAAATATTTTTTGAAAATATTTTCCATTAATATTGCAATTGAATCTGTATATTTAACCAGTATACCATATATAATATACACGTGTAGTTTAGTATAAAAAAATAAATATGCCTATACATATATTTATTTATTATAAACATCTATATATGGTATAGATGGTTAGTTTATATATGTATGTATGTAATAGATTAATCAATTTTTAGCAAGTGACTTAGGGAATCACAGTTGCCCTTATATATCAAGGGTTTACTTGATGCGGATTAGGATTGCGGTATAGCAATAGTATATTTCCTGTAGAAGTAATGACAAAGTTGTAGTTAACAGATGTAGTACTTAAGTTAAAAATCTAAAAAAATTGCAGTTTATACATATTAGGTAGTAATTCATTAAAAACCTACACCAATGTGCGTAGTCGTACGCCGCACGATATAAAAATTGGCGGGTAAACTTTTGTAAGTGTAGACAGATTCTCTTATCTTGATGTTTGATAATAACTATTATTTATTATTTAGTGTGTAAAAATTATACATAAAGCAGAATAGCTGCGAGAAATAATATGTACTTTGCACATCTCATTATCTTCAAACCGAAACTAGAAAAGTTAAATTTCACGTATATAGCACAGTTGTTAGACTAACTGATACAATGTCTCATAGTTAATGAAAAAAAAATTATACGAATAATATTTAGTTCCTGAAGAGATAATGTTGGAATCTACTATTAATGCAACAAAGGTGAGCTAACAGTTTACACCGCTCCGGTGTTTCCCTGGATCTGTCCCTATCGGTATCGGTGTATATTACCCTAGAGGTCATTAACAGAAGTACTTATCTGTACTTTCTTCAACTTGTCAATAATAAATGAAAAAGACTTAAGTCATGTGCAACTTCCAGGTTAACATGGCCTACCTATAATAAAATTAAAATCTCCGGCAGAGAAACTGTGTATTTCTTATAATCCTCACTGCAGAAGTTGTGGAAACCCGCAGTAAAAAAAAATAATAATACATTTTCTCTGTAAATGCCCTGCTCTAGCGTTCAGAAGAAATAGGTTTTTAAGAAGATACCTCTTTGACAGTGTATCAGACTGTTCATCGGCGAAGATGAGAGATCTATTAAATTATCTGAATTCAACGGGATGGATTTAGTCTCCACTCCTTTATACAAGGGGTGTTCTTACAAGGAATGTAGTAGCAAAACGGCAAAGAATCGCTATCGTGAGATTTGCTTAATCACAACAGTTATGTTATAGAAATGGGAGGACACCACCCCCAACAGTCACTGCTAGATACAATATGCAATGGTCATTTAAGTGTACGGTGGATTGAAGTTGATTTGGGAAAGGTGAGAGCCTAAAGATAGCATATAGTAGCGCTGTACTGAGAGGGCTGCAAAAACATAGTTAATAAAACTATTATTTAGTTTTATAGCGCTACAAGATGTTAAATTAATAAAGTAATTAATTTAACATCTTTAAATGCACAAATATAATTTATATTGTAGAGAAATAATATTAATTGTAAGTATAATATAAAAATATATTTATATATTTTAATAAAATCGTAATATAATAAAAGCGTCAAAATAAAAAATACGTATTAAATGAGTTTAAATGAGATAACAAAATAATATCAAATAGTCTCAGGGAAGTGAAATCAAATGATTTTTGTTTTATATCAACTTGTAAATATATAAAAATAGAAAAAAATTTAAAATATCCGAAAAATGTGTCAGCCGAGACTTTTTGTGGTGCGAGTTTAATGAACACTATTCGATGTTATCAGTCCACGGTGATAATATTAAATAACCAGACACTTGAAATTAATTTTAAGCTTTAAATTAATTCAATCTATTTATTTAATTTCATATTTACACACTTATAGTTTTAAGTACTATAGTTAGATATGTGTTAAATACAAAATAAAAATAAGTAAAATTAAATGAAATAAATAAAATAAATAGAGTGAAAGAAGTCTGTGTTATCAAAGCTACAATGGAATATTTATATAAGCAAATTATTTAGTTTTTATTTTTGAGCTTATCAGTGTATTGATTAAAATACTTAACCAGCCATAGTTTTTTTTATCATTTTTCCATTGTATAGTATAAATAGCTAAAAATATATAACAAATCGTTTTGAAAATTATAAACCAAACAGATGCAATATATGAAAGAAAAAAATTAATTAAATAAAGCGGATTAAAATCTATTTTAATTACTTTAATAAGATGTATAGAGAATCAGAGAAGTAAGAAAATAAAATTTTAAATTATAATTATTTAATTTAGCTTGATAAATACTTTCTCGATATTTTTGCTACGTTATCAATTTTTTTGTTACTATTAAGTAGAACCATTCAGATATCTTGTTAAATTTTGTTAACTAATAATTATTTAGTGAATCAAGAGCATCTTCGTTTCTGTAAGCAGCATATAGCTGCTGTGTGTGTTTTACCATATACCCGGATATAAAGTTTTAAATTTTAAGACAAGATGTACAGTCGATTTTGCGGAATATGATCCCATTTTCCCGGGTACGCTCACTTAATAACAGCTTTTAGTTAAGTCAGCTATTATCAACAATTTTTTTCACTATACCATATATTAGTATAGCTTGGTTTTTCAAATACCGAAAGTACTTGAAATTTTTACAAGAAAACAACCAACAGAAAGTAAATGCACCTCTGACATGTCTGGAGTTCATAGTGTAATCTTTGTAAAAAGTTTACAACTCAATATCTTGAGAAGTAAGTTATATCATCGTGTCGATTTCTTTTTGGAAGATTATTTTTGGAAATCTATATTTCAGATGTTCGTAATAGTCATTAGTCTGTTTATAGGGGAATGTTTCTCTTTGGGTGCATCTTAGCATTTGTGAAGAAAATGTTCAGTTATATATTTTTCCTCTTCTAACTTTTAGCTTTTGCATTGTTGTTTGAAAGGAATCCCCAATTTTTAGCAAAGGTACTGACCAATGACCTGTAAGCAATTTCACGAGTTTTGTCTCTTTGATATTGTCACTTCGATATTGGCACTTTGATATTGCCACTACGATATTGTCACATCGATATTGTAACTACGATATTGTTACTTCGATATTGGCACTTCGTTATTGTCACTTTTATATTGTCACTTCGATATTGTCATTTCGAAATTGTCACTTTGATATTGATACTTCGATATCGTCACTTGGATATTGTCATTTTGATATTATCACATCGATATTATCACTTCGTTATTGTCAATTCGTTATTGTCACTTCGATATTGCCACGATATAGTCATTTCAATATTGTTATTTCGATTTTGTCATTTTGATATAGTTACTTTATACCTCTATATTGTCAGTTCGATATTGTTATTTCAATATTGTTATTTGGAAATTATTATCACTTCGATATTGTTACTTCGATATTGTCATTCCGATATTGACGATATTCTTTGTTCGAAATTATAAATTGATTTGAAAGTGTTTTTTCGATATCGTCACTTCAAAATTGTCCCTTCACGTCAGCTTCGATTCATTGATGTTATAAGGATATTGTCAAAAACAACTATGATTTTCACATATATATATAAAGCCGTATTCCATCAGGAACATAGAATATTTACATAGAATCGCCAGGTACTTCTGTTTAATGCTAAATGTCTCAATTCGTTAAATGATTTATTAATTTCCTGCCGGATTGTACTTCTTCATGTGGTGCAAGGCCTGCCGGGTCTTCTATTACCTTGTGAATTCCATTGTAGGGCAGCATGACAGACCTCTTCATAGGGTTTTCTTAATTTTTACATAGCATATTTGTAAATATTTTAATTCTGTAGTAGATGGAAGTTGGACAAATTAATAAATAGTAATTTTAGGAGATATATTAAGGGCTTAATATATCAGAAAATTGTAAAAGCCCAAAAAAAACCTTTGAGTAGTTATTATAAGTCAATGAAATACATGTAGGATTAGAAATCTTTGTTTTTTATTACTTATTAAATTTTTATTGTTGAAATTCAATTCATAAAATTAAATTTATTATATTATAGATATTTTACAATCGACTTTGAGTAGGGATTTTCTAATTATTATTTATAATTGTATAACGTAAATTATAGTGATACATATATAAAGATTATATTGGTGTATTTATAATTTTGTATACTCTATTCTAAGATTTGATATCTTTATGAACTCTTGAGTATTATAAAATAAAGACATGACTGTGTATATCTCCGAATTATTTATGACACTTTATGGTGTAGAAAAATTTTGAAAATGAATTATTAGATAAAGAAATAATACGGAATTACCTAAAAGTAACTTAGCACAATTTCGTTTATGAATTTCAATAATTCAGTGTAATGTAAAATGTTTTAAAAATAGCTGATGGTAGTCAGACCATCTATTGGCACTAATATGCGTAGATAAGACAGATTCTCTCTACTGTCTATACACTGTCGAAATTTGATGGCATTTGTACAAATAGATGTGGAGTTAATGCAGTGAAAGTAAAAGTAAATAACTTTAATTTTTTTTGTTTTGTATTGACATATATAAAACTGTTATCTGTTACAAAAAGGAAATTAAATAAATAAAAAATAAAAACATTGTGTAAAATTTTTTTGCTAAAATAAGATTCTGAAGAATTTTTTGTATTGTAATTGCAATTATAAAATCATATCACTTCAGGAAACACTATATAATTATTGTATTTATTAAGTATTTTAAAGAGTTATTTAGAATATCTACAATATCTAAAGTATCTACATACATATGTATATTTATATAGTTATTTTATTGAAGTCAAGATTGAAGCAAGATACTATAATATGAGTATGAAATTTTTATTTCTTTATTATTTAATACTATTTAGATAAATCACTGTTTAAGTACATGTATATATATATATATATATAAATAAGTATATGTACTATTTATACAATTTATATTTTCATTATTAAAAACGTTTGTTTCAAATGCTTGAGATATCTTATAAAATCACATAAACCAATATGATTAAATCAATGAATTTATTTTTTCTGCATAAATTTTTTTTTGGTAAATTTATATTTTTCACATGTTTCGTACCTCAACACGCCACGCATTTTTATCTCACACTTAACCAGTAAACATATTTCTAAGCTTAAATGCCTGAATGTATGCAATGTTTTTATTGTTTTTATGCTCAATGAATGGCACATGTGTATGTAAAGCTACCAATCATTATAATTCGTTACATTCATAGAGCGTTTAACACTTTACGGCGATACCGCCAAGGTCGACGGTAACAACGACCGAAGCGTTACTACAGAGCGCTCATCCGAAATTTTAACTCCATTCTCTAGTATTTTAAGATTAAGACTGAAATGATTTCGTTTCTTTTAATGTCGATTGACCGTACAATGCCGCAAACCTTTAAGAATGTTTCGTTTCATTTGTAATCGTTAGTGCGTCGTGTCGTGTCGATACGACGAAGTGATATGATGTGATGCGATGATTTGCGATGTGCGAGTAAATCGTTGTAATCATTTGCTCTAATCTAATAAATTTCTTATCACAAAGCGTCATTTTATTTCATTATTTTATGATTGCCTATTGTTACAATTATTATAGTTTCATTTTTTTTATTGTTGTTGTTGTTGTTGTTGTTTTTGGTTTCTCATTGTTATTTGTATAATAGCGCTTATATTTATAAACTCAACATTAATACATATATATATATATATGTTAACATTAAAGAATACGCATACATGATTTGAACTACTTTTGTACTTGATCTCAATTAATATTAAAAGATACAATATATTTATATGTATAAATTTTTTTCTTATTTGCAAATTGTAAAAGTTAAATAATACACCGGATATATAACAATAGTAAAAAAAATTCTAATGATTATAAAAATTTAGCATTTTTATTAATCATGCCATTGAGTTTTATATAGGTTTAATTACTTCATATAAAAATCGAACACTAAGAAAAGAAACACAAGTCAGTATTGGACCAGTAAATCCTGGGAATATAGCTGAGATGATGAGAGAGAACCCAGAGAACTGGAGCATGATAGAGACATATGTGAAGTGTATTAATCATTAATTTTGTTAAACATAATTTTATTAATCATGTCATGTCATGTCGAACACTAAGAAAAGAAATAGAAGTCCGTATTGGACCAATAAATCTTGGGAATATAGCAGAGACGATGGGAGAGAATCCAAAGAACTGACAAATGATAGAGTCACATGTGATTAAAGTCCTCCAATAAATGGCAATAAATTGGACCTAGAAGGGAGAAAGAAACTAGCTAAAAAATACTGTAGATACCAAAAAATGCGTTGAAAAAGTGGAGACCTGATCGCAGATCGTAAATCAAAAGAATATAGCTTAAAATGTCAAAATAAAAGAGACCCTCTCAAAAGTAAAGCGAAAGCAGTTTCGGTGGTAGTACAAAGCGGTAGTGTTTTAGTCCGTATGTTACGTATTAATATGTTAGGTAGTCGGGTATACCATTCCGACGACGGTCGGTTTGACAGTGCTTAAAGCCCACTAACTCCTCACACAAAAAAAAAAAAATCAAATACTGTCAAATTTAAATTAATTTGTCTAAAAGTTGTTCTTCTACTAATCATTCTACAAATTGATTAAGTGATAGGTTAATTTTACTACATACTATATAATGACATATATATATTTCGACAATAAGTCTGTTATGTATGATATGAACTTCGTTTAAATTTTAACATACATCTTTTATTAGAAGATTTTAGTGGTAATATTAAAAAAAAATTATGATTGTTTAAAATGCTTCTCATAATCTCTAAAAATTTAGTTTTATGGATTTGCGCACTGATCTCAAATTAAATGTTAGGAATAAAGCTTATGAAACTGTTTGAATCGTAATTTTATACAGTGGTTTCAAATTAAAGATTAGATATAAAATATATGGAATTGAAGTTCCATAAATTGCAGCTCTATATAGTATTAAATTCAAATTATAATTTAGAAATATAATTGGTATAAAATTTATTTTAATTTCTTTAATTTTTATTTTTTGTTTAATATAAAATACTTTGTTTAATACTTTCTTCATAAAAAAATATAAAACAAAATTTAATATTACGGAATTTATTCTAATTTATAGTTTTTGTTGCAATAAACTTAACTATCAACAAATTAAGCATAACATTATAAGTAATAATTAAAAATATTTTTTTAAATTTATATGTAATAATGAAAAATATTTTCATGAAAAATATTTTCATTATTTAATAAACATTTTTGTTTCTTATATGTTTAATAAATAATTATATATAAGTAACATATATTCATACAAATGCTCAATAAGTAATATTGTTTGAATACTATATATGTGCATAAAAATTATTTACCTTCATGTTTTTCTTAATTATACACGTGTTTAATAAAATAACTTTAACAATAACATAAATAATTTATTAACTATCATTAATAATTAATTATGAATTAAAATTCTGTATTTAATTACTATGCTGTACATATTTTGTATTTCAATCAACAATTTTCATACACTCGTACAAATTCTCTAATGAAATGTGCATTTAACTCAATTTATTATAAGGGATTGTACGAGTATATCATAAACCTAATGTTATTCACATTCATCTTAGATTGTATAAAATTAATATTTTATATTTCTATTTATCATTAATAAATATTTTTTTTGCTCATGTTTATTAGAAATTAATAGTGATATATTACAAGCACGTACAACATTAAATCCAAAAGCATGTAACGAACGATACCAATACTTGTTCCAAGTGTCTTTGGAACAATGTATAATTTATTTACCTTGATTTACGATAATTGAGTCTGTGCTTACAGGAGCTCATTTTATTTTCTTGGTGGATTAGTGTTAAAAATTAATGTCAAAAATATTTGTTGGTAAAACACACGCACCTGAATGGAAACTTTGCAAACAAAAGACACTTTTATTCGGCTTAATTCAGTTTTATTGGATCAAAATAATCGTTCATGATGTATTTTGTAGATAATGTCAGGCTTTATCGTCTTTCAACACGATAAGATAATTTGACAACGCAAAGTTGGTAATTTTACGCTAATCATTAATCAAAGGATTAACGTTTGTTTACAACTCCCAATCGCCTTACACGTGACAACACACATTTTTACATTTTAAATGTCACAAACGATAAGAAAATTCGAAGTAAAATAAATATTCTTTAAATTCTTCTTTTCATTTTATTTCAAAATAAGTTTTTATTTAATTTTAAACAGAATTTTTATTCAAACTAGTGTGTCAATATAGTTAAATTATATTAATAAATAAAGTATTATAGAATACAAAAATTAATAATTAAAAAAATGCTTTGCATTACGAAAGAGCATAGGGAACATTAAAAATAAGTTCTATAAAAAGGTTTTTCGAACACTAGTGAAGAACAACAAAATTATTTTAATAAATTAAATTTTTGGCTGGTCATACAGCTGTTTCGAGTATTGCCAAATACACATCATCAGTGGTCTTCGAAATAATTCTTGTATTTAATTATTCGTAAATAATTTTTTGATACTGCAAGTACCAGGAATCGAACTCGTGTCCTGCCAAATTTGAAGCTCAGAGTCAGTGCACCTTAACCAACTGACCTTAAGCCGTACTTGACTTTTATGTACGCATATTTTACTGGAGTTTTCTTAATTTGAATTTTATGTTTTACATTTTTATTGCTGTTGGATAGCACTTTTAATATTAAAAATGCTTATACAGTCGTTTCCTACAGATATTTTTCGGGGATTTTTGTAAAATTTGCATTTTCTCCGTTTTTAATGCTATTAACCATCAATTTTTTACTTTGGCGGTGCTGTTCTGCAAATATTCTCATCTTCTTATGACCTTAAAACTATTTATTTTAGTTTAGTTCGGTTGAAATGTTGGTTTGTTTAATCGACCTTTTATTTCATTTTTTAATTTTTTTAAAAGCATAATAATTTTTTTAAAAGCATAACAATTTTTTAATTTAAAATATGAAAACAAGAAAATGTTTTAGTCTTTATTAACCTTTAACCAAATCAACCACACTGTTTAGCTTTAATAATTTTTAGCAGTTTTGCTTTGAACATGACATTGGCTTTATAAAAAATTTAGTTAGAATGTCCTTAAAACGACATAAAGGAAAATAAAATTTTTTATTATTTTGCCAGGAACTTATATTAAATTCATATTTACGAGACAAAGTTTAGTTTTTTCTTTATTATTTTTGCTTTGAAAATCTAAGTGTGGTTAATGAGAGCTGTTGAAGCATTCAAAATGCTTCCAAGGACATAAGCAGACAAGGACATGTGCCTCATACTTTGCTAATGCTTTTGATAATTTTTATTTATTTTCTTTAAGTTGACAGCACTTCACATATAATAAATTAAAACCGAAGGTCAACTGAAACTTAATAAAGCAGACGTTCAGTGAAAAATTCTATAGTAAGAATGAAAAAATTTTATAAAGGATGAATTGAGCAAAAACTAACATTTTAAACGAGAATGTATTAATTATGACATCACAAAAATAGTAGCAAAATAGATATCAAGGAATATATTTATGGAATGGTAGAAAATATGGAAATTATTTCAGAAATGACAAATTATGTAAATAGATACTTTTTGTTAATGAATTCAATTTTATTTAATTAAAATATAAAATAAGCATAAATAATGACTAGTTTAATATTATACAAATTTAAATAATTTTCAGTAAAAAATTATAAAAATAATATAAAAAAAATCAGAAATTTAATCCTAAATGAATTAAAAATTATATAAATAAAATAAATATATTTAAAAATATAAATACAAATTTCTTACTATTTATTTTTAGTTGGAGAGACAAATGAAAATTAACAAATCGAAGTTAACATCGCAATTTTGAATGAATTATCTAGGTTCGCCCAATTTAGTTATAGGGAGAAAATGATGGACCAATAAATTTTCATATTAAGCCTGATTTAAGTTTATAAGTGATTATTGTCACTGCTTATTTTTAGTTGACGGCTATTGCGTTTCCATCAAGGTTAGCTACAAATATTCGTGCTTAGTGAACCAGTGGTCGGTCACAGAAAATATTTTTGACGGTGTGGAACTCTGCGGAAATGCCAGATATTTTGCATTACAAACTGATTACAACTGAAGAGAGGACACTTAGATCTTTGAAAGAGGATTCAAATGTTACCTGCTGAGACAATCTGGTAACAGAAATTACTTCTTTTAGTGCAGATTAATGTCGGACAGACCCAAAGCGTCTTCTCGGTTTTCAAGTGAAATTAAGACTCTATCCACTCAGATAGAGATGGTGTGTTGCCAGAAAACTTGCCCATAAAGATAAAATAACGAAACCAAGCATATTTTACAAGGTAAGCTTGAAAAAATTTATGAACGTTTCCTTCGTATTGAACTCAAAATCATTGTAGAAGGCTTTAATATAAAGTTGGGCTAAGGTAAGGAAAGGCAAATTTTTCGGTTGATATACAGCACAGTGAGCATTCACAGTGAGCTTTGAATCAAAAGAAATGATGAGCAGTAAAACCTAAACTGTATATTAAAGCAATTCAATGATTCAACTTGATAATGTCATGTGAATGAATAAAAATGCTGTAGATAGAAAAGTTCTTATTCAGTACCCCATATAGGAATATGTCCACATGTTTAATGAAAGTATTAGGTGGCAAACGATCTTACACCGTCAGCTACTAACAACTGGCAGCGGCTTTACAGGTCAAGACAATAAACGTACTAAAATTCCAAGTAACTAAGTAAACTAAGTAACAATTTTACCGTTAAGATGAATATGTTATATATTAAAAAATCATAATAAAGTTAGCAAGATGTAGAGAAAATTTATAAAAACAATATATACATATCTTTTGGGAAGTTTTTCAAAATACAAAAATATGTAAAATTAAACATTTGATAATAAAATAGTTCGTGATTTTTTTTTTTTTATTTTTATTTTCATATATAACAATTGACTGCAATTAATAACATTTTACCTTTTTTGTATGTTGTTTAATAGTTTTTTGTTAATTATTTTTAATTTACTTTGTACTAAAATATTTACAAAGCTAATAAATTATCATACACAGGTATCTTTTTGAAAATATCATTTGTCGTTGTAGATTAATGGGAATATTTATTATTGATTGCTTTATAAAAAAATTATGAACAATTAATTTTACACATGCATGTAAATACATATATAACATATCTACTCATTTGGAAAAACGATTCAACCGCAAAATTGACAATGATTGTCACTTGAAAATTGTTACCCTTCGAAAAAAATGTATCTCTTGTCACACTTGTATGCGGTTTCAACACATTGTAAATGGGTTTTATACATGAATTACTTGAGTCGATATTAAGTTACAGTTACAGTATTAATTATCAGGTTATTTCTGCTTTAAAAATATATTTAAATTGGCATCTATAAAAATATGCTATTAAAAAATGCACATTCGATTACAAGATACTTTATACTCATATGGGTGTAAAATATCTGTCATACATATGTCAGCATTAAACATTTCAATTAACTTCTTGAAGATAGTTTATAGTACTGCAAATCTCTATTTATTTTTCTTTATATTCTAGATAAAAATTAAAAAAAAAGCAATACAGTCTTTATTATTATTGACATCATTACCCGACACAAATTAGAACTAAAATTTTACATTAAAATTAAATTATTAGAATTCATTGCCATTAAAAAGTTCTACAATCAGTTTTCCGATTTCGCTATTAAGATATTTTCCGCATTTTTCTAGTTTTTAGCAAAATTTTCTAAAATGATCTAGAAAATTTAAGAAATGGCATAATCGAAAATTATTGAACGATATTGTTGATCACATGTATTAGATATTATATTTTTAAAACAACATTATTTCTTTCACATCACTAATTATTAAAATATGTGTTAAAATTCTTTAACTTTTATCAATTTATCTAAAATTTAAATAAAATGAAAATAGTTAAGATATCTTAAGAATGCAAGACAAATATGTATAATATTTAATTAGGTTATAAATAAAGAACTATTTTTAAGTTTTGTGGTTTTGATTTTTACATAATTATTATTATTGTTAAGGGATTAAAGACTGTTTATTGTGCCCTTTCTGGGTTTAGAGTAGCTCTTTAAGCCCTGTTACGTCAATAAAAAATAGTATAGAACCTACTTTACAGAGTCTTATTACCTCTTCCGTAAGGGTATACATTCCCAGGAGTCGGAATAGGCTTTGTGCATTAGTGCAGAGCATACTAACAGCAAATGTGTGGTTGTCTACTTATTCTCTTCACGAAATCTGTAGTTTGCAATCCATATATATATCCAGTTTCGTAAGGTGGTATTTTAATTTTACATAACTGGTTACATAATTTTATATGATAAGTTCTAGTAGAGAGATTTCGAAAAGTAGTAGACTACAACAACAAAAATTCTTTTCATGCCATTTTAATTAATTGAATTTTTGACTGACCTGTCATAAGATAAGCTTTATATAATTTAATAGAGCTAATTTTTATATAAATGCCATACAAATTTATGCTAAAGCTATACATATATGTTTCGTGAGTTATCTGAGTTCATTTTAAGGGCGAGATATCATATTATATATGTTTGCTTTTTATTTTTAATCTACCGTTCTGAGGAAAAAGCCAAAGAAACATTGGTGAGATTTATATAGATAACGACTATGTAAAATAAGTTAAAAATAAAAACCGAAAATAAAATTATTATTATAATGAAAGTGTAACTATTATCATTCCGAACTATTCTAAGAATTAATTCTTTAAATAAAATTTCATACAAATATAATACAATACAATATAATTTCGATATATAATTTATTTTAGTTAGGCTATAATTATTAATTAGTGTTTACTTTTAGTGTAAGGCAATAAAAATGTAATTATTACTTAATTATTACTTAATATAACATATAATAAAGCTTTGACAACCGTTTTAGTATATACTTTTTTGTTCCAATATTATATTATATAAATGATTATTTATAACTACCAACTAGTTTAAATTATCAATTATAATTAATTCTAATCAATTAATAAAATTAAGTTTTATATCCATTTATTGACTAAAAAAGTTCTCATTTATAATATAATATAAGAAAATAAATGCATAAAATAGATAAGTATTGCAGCAAATCCGTGCTATATTTTATATAAAATGGTCTACATTAATTTTGTACGTACCTTATGGAGATTATATTTTTATATTCGAGTTTTATTCCAAAAATTTTATCTGTAAAGAAAGTCATAAATATTTTATTAAATGAATTTTAATTTTCATTAAATTTATAAAGCACATATAATAAGTTAGTAATTTTTGTAGATTTATCAAATTTAATTGTCGATTAATTTTAAATTTATTTATAGCGGAATTTATTGAATACAAAAAATAATCATAGATTATAATTCAAAACATTTTAAAATAACTTTTCTCTATTTAAAATTAAATTTTGACACGTAAACAAAATAAATTACTTAAGTATTGATCAGAAGTACACACTTTAGTTGTAGAATAAAATTAGAAAAAAATTGTTGTAGAAAAATTAAAAAATAATATAATAATAATGAATTGTAAATTTTTCGTATATTTCTTTATTAAATACTTTTTGTTTTTTTTAAATATATATTTATATATTTTATTCAGTTTTGTTCGTTTCGAAATCTAGCGATTAAATATAATCCTTTTATCTTTAGTTTATAACACACAATAAAAATTTGATAGAGTTTTGGGAAATAACATAATTGGCTTAATCATGTAAACAGAGCTAGTTTGAAAATGATTATTTAGGTAGAATTATTAAATAAATAATTTATTGACATACATTTTTAAGAAATCCAACTTTAAGCTCTTAATAAATCAAAGTTCAAAGTTTTACGGACTTTTAAGTGAGATTTGATGTAGGATTTAATTTCAACAACTTTGACAAGGTGTAATCTATATTCAATCTAGGATTTGTGTATGAATTATGGCTTAAATTTATCTTATCTATAGTAACTGTTTTTATAAGCGATTTAGAAAAGTTTAGCTTTCCTGGATTACTTTTGGCCCATGTATTAATAGTTTGTTTAATGGGCGCAGTATGCTTACTTGTGTTGGAATTTATTGAGTAGATTTTGAAATCTTGGCTTTGGATTAAAAAACCGAGAAGTAGCAAAAAAATTAAAGTCAAATTAAACGTAAAATGCTCTTTTAATAACATTTAAACTCTTTCTGTATAACTTTAAATTACTTTTTAAAAATGTTTCGACTAGGAAATATTGGGCAATTAATTATCCAATTATGTACTCTTATATAGTGATAACATAGCTGTACTGAAAAGTTTTATAACGCAGAATACAACCGCCCATAATACTATAGGGAAAAATCTATTTGAAACCACGCTACTTATTTATTTTGAGTAACAACATCAAATATTTACAAAATAACTATTTGATTTCTTTACAGTGTATATCAAGATACATTTATATTTTTATTATTATATTATTAACCAGCAAAATAAATAGGAGAAAAATGCAACAAACTCTACTGCAAGTTCATTCCAAGCAAAGTTTGATGACTAGAATATTAAAATATCAAATAAATTACATATTGGATACTAAAATAGCTTGAAGGTTTTGGAATAAAAATATAATTAAGGTAACAATAAAACTAGTCACTGTTTCTTAAAATTTAAATTATTTTTTTATGGTATATTAAAATCTATAAATTATTTGCCTGCGCAAATACGTCATTAACGTCATAAACAAATAAAAAAAATGTTGTGTTCCAAATAAAAAATTTCTATACTATTATTAGTAAAGTACTAGACGAGCTATAAAAGAATTAGCGGCACATATGTACACTATATATCAATATTATTGGTCATAAAAATATTTTGTGACAAAATATTAACTAAATGATAAACATTAGCCAAAAAATACTACGCAGTTTATTATATAGAATAAATGTTATATATTAAAGTATATTTTTGTAGCACTCGATTAGTAATGATTATAAACATTATCGCATAAAATTGGAAAAATTGTGAAAAATTATGGAAAACTTGAATATATTTAAATTTTTATTTAAACGTTTTTAACAAACTCAATTTTGGATTTTATGCTGATATTATTGGCAAATTCAAAAACGTATTGAATGAGTTCTGTCATTATAGGACTAATATTATGAGCTCTACTAGAATCTCTACTACGATATCTTCTATGATCTCTTCTATGGTCTGTATAATCTCAACTACGATCTCTAATTATGATCTCTATTATTATCTCTAATATGATCTTTTCTTTTATTTCTACTATGATCTCTACTATGGTATTTACAATGATCTCTACTATGACTTCTATTATGATTTCTACTACGATTTCTACTATGAGATCTACTATGATGTCTTCTATGATCTTTCCTATGGTCTGTACAATTATCTCTACTATGAGATCTACTATTATCTCTGCTATGATATTTTCTATGATCTCTACTATGGTCTGTACAATGATCTTTACTATGATCTCTGTTATGATCTTTATTATGATGTCTTCTATGGTCTCTCCTATGGTCTGTACAATGATCTCTACTATGATTTCTACTATGAAATCTTCTATGATCTCTACTATGATTTCTACTATAATCTCCACTATGATCTCTTCTATGATCTCTCCTATGATCTGTACAATGATCTCTATTATGATCTCTACTATGCTCTGCACAATGATCTCTGCTATGATCTACTATTATGGCAGAAAGGTAGTCCTTAAAAAGGTGTTTAGGTTTTCATAAAAGTAAATGTCATGTTTGTCAACATTAGATGTATTCGATATCCTATATGAATCTAATTATCCCAATCTTTATGACTAAAAGCTATTTTTGAGATTAAAATTTACTGTTAATGTATACTCTTGTATTTGATATCTTTTTACTTGTATCTTACAGATAAATAAGTTGATGTTCAAGATTTTTTTTAAATTTAAAAATGGCAAGTTCTTTAAGTAATAAAAATACAAATAAGTAACAGTAACTCTCTGAATAATGTCTAAAATAAATAAGAAATTGACAACCCACATTATTGTGGGTTTTATAATTTCAAATTGATTAAAGACAATCAACTTTTAGAACTATGCCTTATTGCTTTGCATTATAGGCAATACAGAAAAGATATATATTACCGGGATATGTATTCTATGGTGTTTGTATGTAGTGTCTACATTGACCGATATTTTACATTAATTTTAATTATAGTAACGAATTAAAAAACCTTCTTCCCTTACTGCACACTTAAGTAATATATACGGTAAAAAAATTTAAAAAATAAATTTATAGAAGTACTATTTTATGGTAATTAATGTCTGCACTTAGCGTATTTATAAAATTTTTATTTCAATATTTTTTAATTTTTTTGTTATTTTTAAGCCTAAGGATTTAATAGTTAATTACTTGAATATAAAAACTTTTCTAATGAATTTTATGTGTTTATAAAACTCTTTCGGGTGTTGACTATGCAATTAAATGATTAATTCAATTTCCCTAAGGATTTAATTTGCATATTAAAAACGGAAAATATACATATATTAAAATTCTTTAGCAAGAGACATACAAAATTTTGAAAAAAATGTGTTAATGGTGAAATATTCGTCATATATAAAGAAAAACCTAGAAAATACAAATTATTCAATATTTAATTGAAAAATTATTATGCGAACTATTATAATTTTTTCAAAATGAACTTTTTATATATAAAACAAACTAATTATAAAGATTTAAAATAGGTTAATAGCTCAAACTCAAATAATTAATAGAAAAATATTAATAGGTTAACTGGGAATATCCGTAAAATAACCATAAAATTAAATACTTGTACTAAGATAAATCTCATAAATAGATAACTTTATTCTAATTATCTTTCCGAAAATTGAAGTTATTATATGAAGGAATATTTTAACTTTGATATGTTTTATTAATTTTTAAAACTTTTGGTAGTAGTTACTTTTATAAACAAAATTACCTTATAAATTTAGATAATCATAGATAATTATCTCATCTTAGAACTATTTTAATAACTCACATAAGTAAGTTTCGCAGAAAAATATTGAGCAAACTGCCTTTCTAATTAAAGTTCCAATGTTAATTAATTGGACGTTGAATTATTTTGTAAACTTATAAGGCGCTTAATTTTAAAAATCTTTAGATTTTTAAAGATCTCTTAAATGAGTTATGAACTGTAATTTCTAAAGACAGACTAAAAGATTAATAATCGATTCAAGGCAGTTTAAATAGACCATTTGTGATAGGTGTAGATAATATTAAATCTATATCCATATTTTGAAAAGACACTCTGTAAATACTCAAAGGTAAGCAGCAGTAGACTGGTGCTAGACTCGAAATATGGTACAAAACCAAATCATTCTAGTTACTCACGTAACAAATAGCTTCACAAATAACTTATTATGTGGACGGGAGTAACAAAATCTACTTGAACACTAGAGAATCCAAACAGGCATGCGGCAGTCAAGTAGATTAGTTGATCCTAAACACATCAAAGTTTATGCTATTCTTGGTCTTAGCAGTAACTATATTAAAATCTACACTTACACAAATCTAGATTAATTACGACATGAAGATTATAGATGCAGTAATAAGTGATTTCTGTTGACTCTGTCATGAGGAGAAGGAAACATCAGAACATATTCTATGCAACTCCCCAGCGGCGACAAGACCTAGACTCGACTACTTTGGAAGCGGAATCTTTGTCCCAAATCAAAAAGGTAATTACAGCAATTACGAGATTTATTAATAGTCTAGAATTGTTTTAGTTGGGCCTTTAGACGCACAATACATCTTTTAGTACTTACGTGTTTTAAAATCCTAAGTATCGGTTAAGATTAGTAGAGTTAGCAAATTTAACCCTCTGTGTGGTTGTAAATAGTATTTCTCACATAGTAATAATAATAATTAATTAAATATATTTTTGATCTACCATAAAAAGTATAATTTATGTGCAAATTTACAGAATTTTAAGAATTATATTTTATAATATAAAATAAATATTATAGTATAAAATTATGAGTGCTTGATTTAAATACAATTTCTAATGTTAATGAAAAACGGTTTTTTAAATTTTATAAGTAATAAAAGTATTTGTAATACTTAAAAAGTTTAAAAGAAAACTTCACAATTAATATATTTAAAAATTTACTTATAGTTTACTGAAGAGAGTTTCAATACTAAATGAATGTAAATAATTAAATTGGTTATATGCAAATTGTTTTCAATTTTTCCCAAAAACCTTTTATTTTAACAGTTGGAAAGACTTAAGGTTTAATAAAAAATTTTTCTCATCGAAAATATTTTATAAATGATTGATTAAATATTAATGAAAGGTTCAGAAAGTTTTCTAAATATATGTTTCTCTCAAGCAAGAGGGATGGATTGAAATTTATTTCTATATAACGTACACAGTAAAAAATTTTCACATCACTCATACGCAACGTTGGCCAAAGTTATGCAATTTTTACGCAAATTTTCAATTAATCTAACGTGGATTTCCCTTAATATAAGATGAATGCAATAAGAACATAGCACAGGAAAAATGTAATATTGTGGTTTAGTGTATTTTGAAATATATATTCTCTCATTATTTACATTGTAACGAAATATTGCTTAACTTTTAAGCTTTTATGTTATATTATGTATTACACAAACAATGTCAAAGCCAAAAATTTTTAACTGCTTATCAGCAGAAGTGACTCTTATTTACCAAATATTCACATTCATCAAAAGTACAAACATAAAAAAAAACCCTGTATGTAGGGTATGAAAAAATCAATATGCAGGATTAAAGTGTATTTTCGTGTCGAAAACAAATTCTTTGGAGAGAACAACAATACCAAAGTTCACGCATTTCACAAGCCATAAATTTAACTTGTAAGGACAAAAACACAGAACTACACGCATTCAGAATTGTACGTCGAGGACGAAAAGGAGGACAATATTTGTTTGTTAATATTCTTAATGGAATCAGGTTACAAAGTTTAGTACCAGTTTTGTACTCATAGCAGTTTTAAATAAATTGTAGTTAAGAAATGAATCTAAAAATAAATTTTAAAGTTTATTATAAAATTACATTAAAGATATATGAAAAAAAAATTTAATCAACCAAAATTCGAACTATTAAAAGGCGTTACAGATGCAGATTGAAGTCATCAATTTATCATTGTGAATAATGTTGAAAAGGCGTTAACACTCGTAATTTTAATATGACATACGCAGAAATTAGACCTAGAAAGGAAAACCAGAAACTCGAATAATAAATAGTGTAGCATCAAGAAAATACGGTGAAAAAGTGGAGGTCTGAACGCAGATCAAAAATTACAAGAGTTTGGCTTCAAATGCCAACATAAAAGAGACCCTTTTAGAAGAAATGCGAAAGCGGTTCTGAGGGGAATAAGACTCGTCGAAGAGGGGGTGTTTTAGTCCGTATAATACATATGAATGTTAGGGAGTCGGACACACCATTCCGACGACGGCCAGTTTGACGGTGTATAAAGGATTTCACCTCCTCAACACAAAAAACAAAACCAAAAAGAAAAAAACTAAGAAATGGTTTAGTAATGTTTATTAATGGCTAGTATCGAATTAGAGATAATATTTCAAGAACATGTTCTAAACAAAAACCGGTGCATGAAATAAGTAATTTTCTTGAATTAATAATAATAATTTATAACATATTATTTATTTATTATTGAGAGGGAATGCGACACTGTGACCATCGGATCTATTATATCACTGAACGTAGAGTAAGTCCTGTTGTGTCGATAAAAAGTAGTATAGAATCCCTTTTATATAGTTTTATTGTCTCTTCCGTAAAGATATACATCCCCAGGAATCTATTTGGTGTGCGCAATAGCGCAGAGTATTCTAACAGTCTCCGTATATATGCCTAGTCTGGTAAGCTAGTATTTTAGTTTACAGTGTGCTGTTCATATTTCTGTGATGATTCTCAGATTTTTCTTTTGATAAGTCCATACAATATTGGAATATTGGTATCCCCTACTGTCAAAGGTACCAACCCTAGTGGATTGTGCTAACCCTAGTAATTTTCCCAGCATTCTTTTTTGTTTTGGTTCTCTTTCATTTTTATTAAGAGAGAGAAGGGTTTTGTGTCTTATTTTACAGAAGGGTTATGACAAGATCAGCGATGTGGCGGTTCCTTTCCTGGCTAGTTTGTCTACGTATACGTTTCTGCTTACGCCAGTATGTTCGAGTACTCAGAGAATCGACACCCAATTTGATACGCCGTTATAATTTAATAATAAGTCATTAAAAAGAATAGCCAACAGTGATCTAAAGAGCATTGTGCTACATGGAAAGTCAAAAAATATATTTAGATTATCTAAGAATATTTGTAGGTAAGTATTAATAAAATCAGTTTTATAAATATTTTTTGTCATAGTAACTAGTAATATTAATAATTTATTTTACAAATAAATTATCTTGATTTGTGAAGGTTGATCTCAACGTTATCTCTTATTTCAATATCTTATGGATTACAGTTTCTTCGTGCTCAATATTGTGTTAGTCGTTATTAACAATTTTAATCATTTATTTCGAATCAGAAAAGTCTGAGTACAGTCAAGAACATACCAAAAAATACAAAAATCATAATCATGGATCAGGTAGTCCGATCAGAATAGATCTGAATTACTGATCATGCTTTGCCACCAAATGTGTAGGAGTATTTGTCGGGCAGGTATATATATAACTACTATTGTTGTGAATTATATCATTGTGGATCATTGTGGAAATTGTTTATATTTTATTTAAAATTAATACTTAATTTTATATAATTTATGAATATTATTGTTCATCTGTTAAGAACTTTATTACGTGAAAGTTTTTATCAATTTTGTATTGCATTCAAAGATAATTTACGCAAGATCAGTTGTTTCAAGTGTATCTGTTTGCATACGTAATGAATTTTACTACTTTATCAATATTGTGATTATCATTATAAGTGCAGTACAAATCGATTGAGTAAGTTATATTTAATCGAATATTTAAATGTGAGATCTATTTTTAGACGATTAAGACTTTTAAAGTGATTTCTAGTATTAAGGTAGTATGTTAACAATGATAGTAAAACAAAATTAATAACAAACAATCATTATAAAATAAAATAATTTTTTAATATTTATATAAAAACTTCATCGTATTTTCTATGGAGATATCAATAGAATTATGTTAATGAACTGTGGTTCAGCTTTAGCAATCAATGTTTTGTTCTTTATATTATTCTGTGGGAATAAGTACCTCTTCCGCTTGGAAAGATTAAAGTGAAAATAAGTGTTATACTTTGCTATTGTTCTATTATAGTAAATTTAAGAATTTGTAGATATAAGTTTTCCTACATAAACTATATTAATATTTTTCAGCTTTAATGAATTAAAGACTACCGCTATTACAAACGTTTAAAGTTAATTTGTTTCTTATTAATTAATTAAGAATGCCTTCTGTACAGACGCATTGAGAGGCATGTATATATGTATAGAATGATTTATTGAGCTTTTAATGTAATGTATTTGTGCAATAATTTTTTTTTATAAATAATGAGAAGATTCATGTTTACACAGTCTAATTTTATTTTTAGTTTTATTAATTTCAATATGGCTCAGTTAATTTAAATGTGAGATTTTAGCAGAAAAAGTATATAAACTACGTTTATATACAGTATATTTTCTAGCAAAATAAAATATTTTTCAATTTAATCTTTTACAAAAATTAATCAAGGAACGTTCACTTGATTTTCTATTTAGGGATTAAACTGCGGCACATTTTATCTTTCAGACTTTTATGTATAAAATCACTGTTTCTATTCATTCTCGTAATTCTAATTACGAGATATCAGTTTCTATTTATTAATAATTCTTATCTGTTAAGCATTAAATATTCTATTTTTGTATACGAATGACCTGAATAATTTCCCGATATTTTAAAAAGTAAATTTCAAAAGTTGCAACAGAGAGTAGTCAGATTTTTTTAAGCAATTTATGATTTATTTCAATATTTATTTTGGATGTTTTTGATTTCGTACTCGTATATTAAAAATGTAAATATTTATATTTTAAATTTTATATAGAAAATATATCTGTTTATTTGATATAATTTTACCGGATTGTTATCTACTTTCTTTTCTTCTTCACTTTAACTGCTCATGCTGCTTCTATTGCTATTATTATTTTAATTTTTGATAAACTGTATGAGCACAGCTATGCGTATGTATGAATAAAAAAATAAGTTTAAAATAGTAAATTTAAATAAATTTCATTAACTATACAAAGAGCTTTTGTACTTTTTAATTTACTTAAAAATAAAGTAAGGAAAATGAGACCAAAAATGTAGAATGCAACCCTTAAAAATAAATTTCCCGCAAGGGAAATGATCAAAATTTAAAATATTTATCATACGACTTATATGTAAAATGTAAACAAAAAACAGCTGAGCTGCAAACAAACGTATTACGAAAAAAAATATTAAATAAAATATGTTTGTTTTATTAATTATATGCTTTTTTAAAATTGTCAAGAAACTTTCTGATACATATATTAAAAGCTTTTCAACGTACGATAAGTAACTTATGTTAATGAAGACGACGAATTTCTAAAGTTACTTAAGTAACTTACTAAGTAAGCAGTGGAAACATCGTATAAATATTAAGTTAACTGAAACTAACTTAAGTATATATATATATAATAAAACAGCTGATCTTAACACACTGGCTTATAGTACGCCTACTAATATCGCATAGTAACTGACACAAAAAAAATTGTGACAATATATTTAAAGCTGGATTTTCAAATTATAAACTTTGAGTATAAAATGAACTTTTTATATTATTATTAGTATGCGTGCATGCAAAAGTATAAATAGGAGTAAATATTACTTAAACTAAGTATGTCACTAATTTTTTTTAATGATGTCAATATCACTATCACGATATCGATATTACGTTACTTTTATTAATTTACATTTTTTTTATTATAATAGTAAATTCATTTAATAAGCCCATAAATAAGTTTTACTTTGGTAAAGCGATAATTAAATTAGTTTTAGTCACGTTTATTAATCAAAACTATGTATTGAATTTGAAATTATTTTGTTAAATATTAAATTTAATTTTTTTTAAAATTAATTATAACGAAAGAAACTATGTTTCTTAAGAGAAACTATTTTTTTGAATAGAGAAGTATTTTATACATAAGTACAACTATAGAATTTTATTATTTATTAATTAATTGAATTTTTGGTTAACTATACATACAACTGTTACCCATCATCAGTGGTCTTAGAATTATTTCTAATAATTAGAAATAATATATAATTATTTCTATATTTCATTACAATCCGCCAATCTACCAAAGCGAAATATTTAGGGATACACTTTGACACGAAACTAACTTGAAAGCACCATATTTTTACAATAAGAAAAGCACTTGACATCAGACTGCAGTGGCTTTACTGGATACTAAACAAAACTTCAAAGCTCTCAATTGAAAATAAACTTCTTATCTACAAAGCTATACTTAAATCAATCTGGACTTATGGCATTGAACTCTGGAAAACTGCTGCATCTTCAAATATAAAGATTATCCAACGTTTCTAATCAAAAACCCTTAGAATAATATCAAATTCTCCAAAATACATGAAAAATGAATATAAACACCGCGATCTCAACATCTCCGTTGTTAGGGATGTTATAAAAAGACAAGTCAGTAATCACAAAAAACATATGAAATATCATCCTAACTATTTTATTAGTAGAATTATAGCAGAAGGAAGAATGTTCCACGACTCCGCAAACAAACGCCACTGAAACTTTAACCTGTGACCGACTTCAACAGACGGATGTGCTACTGAGCACAGTGCCTTCAAGCTCACAAAAATTTTAAGTGTTTAATTACTTACTCCTAAATACTTTTTATTTTTTATTCTTAAGTGATAGATCTTTATTGCGATCTTTAGTATTTATTATTATTGAGAAAATAAATTAACTTGTTCGAACTTCGAGTTTTGTTAATTTGCTGTGAAAGTTCATTAACAAATTTATTTGCTGTGTTATATTAGAACGAAATCACAAACCATCTGTAGAATAAATAAATTGATCAAATATAGTTATTTTTAATTGTTAAATTTTAATACCATTCTTCTTATTTTGTTATTGTTACTATTTTTGATATCTATCTTATTATATCTTGTAGATAGTATATAAAGAGATTTTTTTGGAACAGTAGTGAACTACAACAACAAAAATTTTATTTTTTATATTATTTTAATTAATTGAATTTTTGGCTGACCATACAGCTGTTTCAAGTATTGCCAAATACCCATCATCAGTGGTCTTGGAAATAATTCTTATATTTAATTATTCGTAAAGAATTATTTTTTGAGACTGTAAGTACCAGGATCTTATGGTATACAAATTATATTATCTCCAATATATTATATGGCTTTGATATATAATCTAATATAATATTAGATTGTTATATTAAATTATGTTAAATTATTTGGTTGAAAAATGAAATTAAAACTATATCATTTTTGAAGAGCATGAACTTTATCTGATAAAATCTGATTCAAGGCTCTCTTACATTTATGTATATAATTTTTATAGAATTTACGTATACTAGTATATTTTTTTGTATGGGAAATTGCGATTTACGTTAACGAATTTAAGTCAATAAAATGTGTAAAGTTGAAATGCTAAAATGCTAGAAATCACAAAATCAAGTCGAAATTGGATTACAAAGAATGAACAATGTCAGAAACAAATATTGACGCTTAATTTGATTTGTAACATTTTTTTCTTTTTGTTGTTGTTTGAAATGAATAAAAAAATGTACAAGAAAAGAAAAAGATAAACAAAATAAAAATCACGCTACAGTGTTAATTTAATACTAAAAGCTTGTGATATATCAATAAGAAATGGATAAATAAATTTACTAAATACTTAACACAATCTGAACATACGGTTGGTTATATATGCATACGAAGTGGAAGAACGTGATCCAGATTACAGTATGATAAAGTTATATATATATATAAAATATACTATGTATACATATAACCTGCATTTATATTGAATATAACTAATATATTGAAATAACATAAATTCTATTATTTCAATATAGAAATATATGAACTTCATATTGTTAAATAAATATTGGTCAAAAATATTATAAGCTAACGTATATCAACACTTATAGAGGATATAATGTATGTAGCTATATCTTAACTTATTACAATTCTTGAGTTGTTAATTTTACTAGTAATTAGTACAATCTAAATATTGGTACAATGGAACGACATATATAAGTCAACTATTTCACTTTAAAAAAATTTTTTAACATCAATTTAGTAATTACAAAGTTATTAATTATTAATTATAAAACTTATTTGAATAATTAAGTTTCCACTGAAAGATCAGATAGTTTATTAGGGATAGCACACGATAACTGTAATTAGGTTAAAAACAACGGTTAGCGTAACTTGGCTTTTCTAGCAACTTTGAGAGCAACATAATGGGGCAATTGAAGTGTTGACATTTGTATATGCATATGCACTCTCAACTTATCCCAATACACTAAAGTAATTTAGATTTTATAAGGAGGTTAGAAAATATCAGGGCACCAATATACCTAATTTAATTAATTTGCGTAGATTTTATATAAATTTATTTAGTAATTTTGTTTTTATGTTTGGCTTTGCTGAAGCTCACATACCCTTTATATAGAATTTTAATCTGAATTTTTAATTTTAAATCTATAATGTTTATATATAATCTATATTACATCATAGTATATATAACACATTAAAAGAAATCAAAAGAAGAAAATGGAAGTGGATTGGTCACAAGCTAAGAAAAAACATCATCCTGCATAACAAAGCATGTACTACGCTGGAATACAGAAGGTAGCTGCCGGCCTGGAGTCCCAGCTAAAACATGGCGAAGAACAGTGAATCAGGAGCTTAAAGACGCACAGTACTCCTGAAACCAAATCACGAGAGAAACAGGCAACATAATAAGATTTAGAGAAATCGTTGAGGCCCTATGCTTCACTTAGAAGAGAAGGACAGCAATAAGTAAATATATAAAATATAACAATATAATTTAAAATAGTAGTAATTAATTAAATGTATGTAAAAACATTAACATAAAAAAGTTTCATAGAATAAGATAAATTAGAAGCAACAATTTTGTCATTCTTATCATAAATATTATCTTCCATATTATTCTATAGCCTAAATTCTAAAATTAAAAGGAATATGTTATAAAATAAAGAAATTTTCTTAAAACTAGTATGTTTCCAAATATCGACTTAGATTAGATATATATGGTACATATGTTTAACCATATTAGAGAAATATATATAAATCAGAGATATATTTAAATCTTAACTGATCAACCCTTTACACGGTTTTTATTCTATAAATTATGCTTAAGTTCTAAATTTCAAATATATACTTTAGAAAATTGACAAAAATATGTGTTCGCTTCGGCAGTTGATATGGCAGATGTGGTTCATATCTGAACTGATACGAAAAACATTTTATTTGTTTACTTTATGCGGCAGCTATAGGAAGTAGTAATCTGATTTCGACCAATCTGACAAATGATAAAGAATGTGGGCAAAGTTGTATTTGAATAGCTTAAAAACTAAAGAACTAGTGTAAACTGAAACAGACTGAAGGATAAATGGGCAGTGCTAACTGAACTCTACGTCAATGAGTTACAAAAATATTGATAACACTTTTCACATTTTGTGTGTGTAAAGGAAATAAAGATTAAACATTAACTATTAACATAAAACACAAAAAAATTTAGAAAAAGTGCTAGCTAACTGCACTAAAAATATTAAAAATATGAAAAAATATACTAAATGATATCACTTCATTAAGGTTTTGTACCAGTACTTGAAAATAAATTCTTAAACATTATATACATATATCAAGTAAGAAAAAGGCATTTATCTGATGTAACTGTAAAATCGGAATACGAAACTTAATATGCCAACTAAAATGATAAAAATAAACAAAAATATTTTGAGGCAAAGTAATAAATTTCTTAATTTTTTTACTTTTTTTAAAAAGTCATTAATGATATTTCATACTTTTTGAAAGTTTATTACCATAAAAAAACATATACTCATACATTCATTAATAAAGTTACCAAGTCTGAGTACGAAGTTATCATGGCGAAACGCAATATCTGTTTAAGACCACCATTATTTTTATTTCTCTATCTCAAATGTTTTGTAAGTTGAATCCCTTTATGAAAATTTTTACTTGTATTTGTTAGGATTTTATGTATTCAGCATTTTTATTTTCTTAATTTTTGTAAGAAACATAAAAGATTTATGAGCCATAAAGCCAAGAAATTTTGTTTCAAGGTCATTCGCAGGCAAACTTTTTAAGGAGTAGTGAGAGATGGTTTATTTGCATTTAGGGATTTGGGTGCCGCACTACAACTGGATGACTTTAATTTCGACTTAGATTAAATAAAGTAACTGATTCTAAATATTTAACTTTCGAAAACTATTTCTTTCTTATAAAAAAAAATTGGAATTAGAATTTGTATGATAAAAGAGCATTTTCAAATTGTCAAAAAAAAAAGTTAAGTAATAAATAATAATAATAAATAACTTAAATAATTATAATAAATTTAATTATAAGTAATTAGTAATAAAAAGTAATTATAAATATAAAAATAAAAGCAAAAAGATAATTTGTGAGATACTTATAGTTAAAAAATTATAAAATTAAATTTATTCGTAAGTACTTTCTAAATCTAGGATACAAGAGAATTCACGACACAGTAATTACGAACTTTAGTTTATCCAGCAACGCTCCAGTTATTGTTACTGTAATAGAGGTTACATTCTTATGTCATCCAACAGAATTTAAAGTCATAACCTTATCCGCTGAATGCACAGTCTTCGTCTTTGATTGCTTTGGGGTTTTTTTAATTTTTTTGAGTCACTGTTTTAATTGCTTTTAGTGTACAGAATAAATACAGAACACAGGATCAGTAATGTATAAAGAACAATTAGGACTGACGATTAGGAATATACACAATCTACTTTCTATGATTTAATATTTAAAAAAATTTTACAAATTTTGTGCTTATATCTGAACATCGTAAACGCAGCCAAGTAAAACGCCCACAGTTTCAGCAATCGCCCTGGTTTATATTTTCTGATCATACAATACCATTTGATGTACTTCTGTAATATTTTAATCAGTGGTAAGTGCGATCTTCATTGACTATGTGGGTACGATAACGCTTAAAATCAGCCAGTTATCTTTGTACGAAACGTTTGTTGCATGTTCCTTGTAAAATTTTTCTAACTCGAATTTAATTTAATGGCAAATTAGTTAACATTAGCACAATTAAGTTTTGTTACCTGTAATTTATCGGTTCTCCTAATATTAAACTAAAACCTTGATGAAACAAGAACACCATCGAAAATCAAAATTATTTGTCCTCTAATTCAAGATTTTTTAACCAATCAAAGAATGAAATAAGTTATTGACACCTTTTTAAGCTTCTTACTTCTTGAATATATGGAATTCATACATTAGAGACTTTAAATAAAATAGTTCGACTATTGATGGTCTTTTGACATTTTGAAATACATTCAAAACTCTGGCAGACTTGGAATCAAGTTTGAACGATGGAGTTTAATGTTAGTACCTGCTAGCATACATTGAAGAATTAAATTAGATTCAGTTATTTTTCCATATGTGACGTATAGTTCTAATAGTTCCTAGTGATGCCAGATAAAACTAAGCCTCTATATAGATATTATGGTAGGTATTTCTAAAGAGTGATTTTTTTATCACGCTTCCCAGATCCTGAGTATTATAGTATAAGTGTTTTCAAAGCCATGATTTAAAGAACTAGCACATCAGTAGAATGTAAAGAATCGAATTTTCTTTAATTAAATCAAAAAGTCATTTTGATTATGCAAGTATCTGTCCAATACCAATATTCAAAATATTGTGAAGTGTATTAACAAATGATGTGCCTAAAAGCGAAGTTCTGGACAGATCTAGATATAGACACATTTACTATTTAAAAATTTTACAGCTGATGATTTGGTATTGCTTTTAGTAAATTATGTTCTACCATTTTTGAGCGAAGACTTCAATGAATAATAAAAAGATTATATGTTAAAATCAGAAAATACGACGCAAAATATACTAAGAGTTATAAAAATAGGGAATATATACTATGAACAATTTAACAGTTTAACTTTTTGAATCCATTAAATAATTAACGAAAGAAAATTTAAATGTAAACAATTAGGGTTGTAAACTTTCTTTCCAAAAATGCAAGGGATCCGAAACTTTGAAATTTCATTTAGAATTTTTTAACAAAAATATTTCACTATTTTTTTTCATAAATTACATTTTAATAAAATAAATTTGTAATATATTTTGATATACATTTTATGATATAAATAAACAAAATGATTTACTTTAATCAGACTTATGTAGTATCTTATCATATAAGGAGCTGTGAATATGGGTTCATTTTATGCTGACTCAATTTGCCACAGTTTTCGAAAAAACGGAAGTACCGGTAAAGCCGTGGGCAATTTGGAAACATAAACATATATACATGGTTTTACATATATAATATAATTATATATTTTAATAATAATTTATTAAAATCGAAGTATCTGCTTCCATAATAGATTAAATATTTGTTTGAAGTTTTTTTTTCAATTTTTGAAAATGTAATTATTAGTTTTAAATAAAACTAAATATATACATATTTGAGTAGATATATTATTAAATGTCTAATATATTATATTATCTTTTTTTCAGTTAGAAACTTACTAATTATTGACATTACATTTTATTGTTTTACTAATTTTTTTTTACATAAAATCACAACTTCAGTGAAATAGATTTACAAAAACTAGATAATTAGTTAAGTGTATAATTTAAAGGCAGAATATACATATATATATATTTATTAATAATATTTTCTACATACCTCGTGCTATATATGATGTACTTCTTTGCATTTATATAAGTTTATTTATACCACATATACATATATGTATATATTAGATTGTTATAATAAAAACACTTTATAAGTTTTGCGATAAATTATTAATTGATAAACACTTTAAGTCACACTGATGAGTGATTTCCGATTACTTGGTTGGCTGTCCTCTACTCTTCGAAATTGCTTTCAAGACTAAATGAATAAAAATGAATGAAGTAACTCAAGAGGGCAACATATATTTTTTATGCAACATCGTAAAAACAATTTGTTTGTGTACAAACTCAGCTGTTTTTTAAAGTAGATATCTTGATATTACTCCCCTTGCTTTCTACTTCACTTACTTAATACAACTGCAGTCAATAAGAACTTAGTATCTTAAAATATCAATGATTGTTTATGGATGTCTTGGTTTTTGTTCTTGTTTTCGGATTTGAAATTGCTGATTGCTGGTTTCTTTACTGACACCACTTTTTTTCATGTGGATTTTGTTCTATTGGATTTCATTTAGAGAATCAACCACTTTGCTTATTGCAACAGATTTTTTTGTTTGTGTAGGTCTTTCGGTCTTTAAAAATTCAAACAGAGTTTGAGTGGAAAATTACCAGAGAAGCAATAAACAACGACACATACGAATGTGCAAGGTAAATTTTTTTTTTTGAACTACAATGGACTGTCTGTTTACATACATAAAATATTTATTCAGATAACTGTCCACATACGAAAGATATGAAACATACATATCTATGTGTATATATATTACGAATATGTATACTTAAATCTCAATATTCTTACTTCTCTTTTACATTGCATAGCATTCACAAAATCGTAAATTTTTTGCATACGTAATAACCTCGTTTCCTTAAAATTTTATTAGTGAATTAAATTTTCATTTTAAAAATTTGTTTACACATTCCGTTAAAATGCTGAAGTTATGGTATTTTGTTGTAAGAAATGCAATACATCAATGAATAAAAATATCAGCTTTGCTTTTCCTGAAACTTCTATGCACTGCAATATAACATAGTGAGGTATGGTATACGCATTAAAAATTAATTAATTGCCATTTATTGCAGTTCATCATAATTTATTTTACTATCCAGAAGCTGTAAGTTGCTCAAAGTCAGGCTCTCCAAAGACTGTTCAAAGTGTCATGGTACATTCGCACAAATGACATGCCAAGAGACCTTAAAATAGACCCGGTGAAAAAATATATAAGGGACAAAGCTCTGAAGCTATTCGCGAAAACCGCACGGGGCGGTAAGCAGAACTTAGATTAGTCATCGAATAATCACGAAGCTTTTGAAGAATACATAAATTAGTTATTGAGTAGAGCGGGACTCTGTAGAAACCCCCCAGCTACCAAAGAGTAAAAGTGCCTAAATGTACTAACTTGAAAAGGACTTAACATAATATACTAGGGTGCATCAAAAAATCAGTTGATTTTTTTAAAAAATGTTAGATTTTTTGGCAAAAAATTGTATTATTTCTCAACTCGATATGTGCCTTTCCGTTTAGTATATTTTATCTAATGACTCTACATGTATAATATGATTTTTAATCCTATACAATTAGACTCCGATAAGATGATATCCTATAAAATCATATGAATCCTATGATAATACAATCCACTATAAGCCTCTGTGTTTAATGAGTCTCTGATGTCTCTGATGAGTCTCTCGTTGATTAACTGATGTCTATTGATAAATTTCTTTTCTCCCATCATTTTTTTAGGTTTATTAATAGAAAACAATTATGAACGATTAAAGCTTATCGATATAAATTTTAAGCATTGTCATTCAACAAACTTTAGTTAACACTTTTCAGATTTTTTTGGGAATAATCTTTCCTATCTTTAGAGCTGTCACAACCGGCAAAACAATTGGTTTTAACAGTTCTTTTCCCGGAAATACTAGGTAAGGTTACATTAATCACTCTGGCTATAAGCCATACGTAGATCTATGGTTTTAATATTAATTTTAAATAAAACTGAAACTGATGCAGTTGTGTTATATACAACTTGTAAAACGTCAACGGTTTTTGCGAAGGTAAGGGAGGCTTAAAGCTTTATTGTAATATAATATGCTTGATTCCTCAAAAATCGAGTTCTATAAGAAGTCCATCTTATATGTCAATTAAGTGATATCTATCATCTGTTTAGAATATTAGTATTTATAAGTACAGCGAACTACTAGTACTAAGAGTGTCACTAAGTACAGTGAGACATTATCGTATTCGAAATCAAAATTATTTAGTTAATTTCATCAACATAGATTTATAAGTAGTTTCGACAAAATTGCAATCGATTAACAGTAAGAATTGTTCCAGAACTTATTAACTGGTAGCCAGCTGGTAGACTGACATACAGAGATACACAGAGACATACAGAGATATATTCGCTTCCACTGTATTTTCTAATTCTATCGATCAACTTAATCTATACTTTCTCTGTATTTATAAAGGATATAATAAATATATAACTTAAGATATAAACCATATACGAGTAACATTAAGAAAAATATTAAATTATTAACATATTTAGATAAAAATAATAAATAATTATAATTTGTTATTGCTACACAATAACAATAGCAATATTCAAAACGTTTTTATTTATGTAAATGAATCTGAAATGCTACTGAACCAATCGAAATGTAAATTTTGTTTTCTGCCATTTTTCAAAATTTAATTTAATTTATTTGATTAAGTCACGAGATGAAAATATTGCGATAAAATAAAACAAAAGTGACATGATTAATATTGTTTTAGTGCTGCATTCAATGTATCTCATATCTCGTTGTGCATGATTATTTTGATTTAACTTATATTTATAACTATTTATACTTGTCATAATATATGACACCAAAATCTTATTAGCATTGTGATAACAAACAAGTTGTTTTTTGTTGTTGCCAATGATATTTATACATTAATAACCGACAAAATAAAATAAATTTTACAACTGTCTGTGAACTTTAACACAATAACCAGATTCGCGAACTAACAGTCGCACGATATATGCATATATATTCGTCATAATTTTATTTCTTATAAATTGTTTATTTTTTATAAAGGAATTCAAGATAACCATAAATACTGAATTTATTAAGGTTCTTGAAATATATAATTAGTCACGAAACAGCGTACGCGTCTCTAATATACTTGACACACGCTAAATGCACTACGTTTTTATTATTCTGTAATAGACCTTGCACTTCGCCCTACGTATCGCTATTTCAACTATTGTTTAGATTTATTATACTATATTATTAACATATTTTATAAAAAGTACAAAGTAATTTTTTTAAGTGTTAGTAATAACTTAAATGCAGTGCTAACTGTTCATAGCCAACAGCATTTTGAAAAAATTAAAAACTTTCTAAGATAATGTGAACATTATCTACAAACACATTCAGTATACAAAGAATCCGAAAAAAAACAGTCATCTATCTATAAGATTTGTAAATAAGTTCCATCGTTAGTAGTTATGACAGGTTACTATTAGAAGGTACCCATATAGTGAAGATAGATACACTTAACCATTAGAGACATTGAAATTCTAGTAAAGAATATAAAAATTAAAAATTTGAACGCTTCCTATGCACATGTATAGAATTTTGGAAACTAAAAAATTTGGCAAATACAGATCTTCCGAAAATAATCTTCTTTATGAAAAGCTAAGTTTGGTTTTAAGATTTATAATCTGCTCTCCGGGTACATGGTAACACGGCTCCTATGCGTTATTTAGATAGATAAAAGTCATGGAGAGTAATACTACAATGCAAACGCTTGAACCTCACCTTTTGATATAAATTGTGGATTCATAAGGCTGTGGTTTCCATTTTTTTCTGCGATTTTTCTTTTATGGGCGCAATAGAGAGAGAGAGAGAGAGAGAGAGAGAGAGAGAGAGAGAGAGAGAGAGAGGAGAGAGACAGAAGAGATAACGGAGAGAGAGAGAAGAAAGAGAGAGGAGAGAGAGAGAAGAGAGAGCGAAGAGAGAGAGAGACAGAGCGAAAGCGATTTTCTTTTATGGGCGCCAATAGAGAGAGAGAGAGAGAGAGAGAGAGAGAGAGCGAAGAGAGAGAGAGAGAGCGAAGAGAGAGAGAGAGCGAAGAGAGAGAGAGAGAGAGAGAGAGAGAAAGAGAGGCTCTAGGTTGTTTTTACAAAATAGAAATTACGAACAGAAAGTCAGTCACAAAATAAGCCATATCAGGTGAGTACGATACTTTGCCAAAAACTTTTGTAAAAGCTAGAATTTCAAATAATATATTCAGATTACTTTTTACATACATATATATACGCATATTGTGTTTATATATATCTATTTGAAAGTTTTCAGAAATAGCATATATATCTATTTAAAAGTTTTTAGGAATAGCATATATATACAGTAAAATATAAAAATAATATAAAAGACAAAAACATTAGTTTTATATATTTTATATATATAATTTCATATATTTTTTTTTAAGTACATAGTTACAGCAAATTCAAATGTTGCATCCAACACTTTTAAAAATAATACAAATTTAAAATTTTGTTTTAAGTTACTTGAAAATATCCAAATTGATTATATAAAATTTACTCATCTATAATCAATTGTCTTTGATATTATTTTATATGTATAAATAGTTCGATAAAGCATTACGAAAAACAAATTTTAAGAATAACAATAATTATGCATCTGCACTGCTTGGTTGGGTTAGGTTATACCAACGATTCTAAGAACCCACTTAGATCTATTGACCTTATTGTCTTACCGTATAATAATTCAAATGTTTACTTGTAATGGTATGTACTGCTATATATATTTTGTAAATAAATATAACCCAAAATAATATATATACCTACACCAAAGTAACATTCATTGTAAGTTATAGTACGAAAAGTGATGTGATGATATATGTAAAAGAAAATATAAAAGAAATGAAAGTGATGAACAACGTAATAAACATTTAAAAACTGCGAGAATTCAGCATTTAACGGAGTTTACTAAATGACAAAGTAAATTTTACGAGTTTAGATTGGAAGAGCAGAATAAATTGAAAAAGAAATATTATAGTGTGCAGCAAATCACCCTAGGCAATATTAGTGCCAAATATATACATTTTTTTTTACTTTTATTTATTATGCACATAATTATAATATTAAAACCCATTAAATCAAATTAAAACGATATACCATATATAAATTATCATATCTAATATGCATAGGCATGATTTTTCTTATTTTATTGTTTTAATAATAACTTGATTTTTTCACATTATCATTGTTTTCAAATTAATTATAATTTATATTATATATTTTGAATTGCTTCAAATTAAAAAAAATACTGAAAAAAAACAGATAACACGATTCCGCTACAGGTTTTCTGTACATATAATGTATAAATGATTTATGTACGAGTATTGGCAACAAGTGTTTGGGTAAATGACATCTGATCGCTTCGGTATGAGTGCAATCGACCAGCAGTCGATAGATCAGCTGGTACGAGCGAAGTGGCTGGTTTGATTTGTTTTGGTTTCGAGTTCACACTGCGAATGGAACACCAGAACAGGTTTGTTTATCGTGTTCATGTTGAACCTGTTACGCGAAAGAACTTCTTACTCAACCAGATAACAGACTCGTAACAGTAGATAACTTTTATTTTTAATAAATTTAGCAGTGCAAATATGTGTGTTAAGTATCTGCATACAGCAGACAATTTTGAAACTGACGTAAAATGCTTTTAGCGGTAAATAAAATATAAATTTTTTTGTTTACTTTTGTTTTACATTATTTTTTATTTTTTTTGTTTTGTGTTAATTTATTTTTCACTGCGATTATTTTTGTGTAAGGCAGCTGCGTAGCAAATAAATGGAATGAGTATACATCATACAGAATATATAATGAGAAATTGTGATAATTGCAGTAGAGATAATGCAAAATGCAGATATTTTATGTTTTATAATATTTTTATATATTTTTTTTGGTTATGTTATTTTAGTTAAGAAAACAAAATAATATACAGTCCAACTTTCATAATTCGAACTTCTATAACTCGAATTTTCTATAATTCGAAATAAATAAAGTGCAACTGGGTTTAGAAAACAAATTACATACAACTGTTTAACTCGAAGTTCCATAAGTCGAAACTTATTTTGCAAAATGGTACTTTACATGAATTATAGAAGTTTGACTTCTATACTTCACGACTACATTAAAAAAATAAAAATTTTTTTATAAACAGAAATTGTTAAATAAACAAAAATTAAAATATAATGTAATAATCAATACGCAGTAAAAACAATAAAAAACGTTATCGTAGAAATCCCAGTTTTACTACCATTTAAATAGCTAACTACGATTCATATTAATTATTTACTACTGAATTAAACATCTCTTCGGAGAAGCATAATATTGTCTAGACAGATATAGTAATTTGTAATATGATAGCCTATTCAACACCTAATGAGGTACTGATCTTAGAATATTTAATATGGACACCCGTTTTAAAAGATCATTATAGCATAAGCGATAACCTTAATTTAAATTTAAATGAATTCTAGTACCAAACATGGATCGAGTAAAGTAATACTTATACAAAATGACCATATGATCGTTATAATGTCTTTATATCATAGCCGATTCAATACTTTATTCGATCCTGAACTGTGATTAATTAATAAGGACATTTGTTCTAAAATTATTACCCAGGGTTTCAAACCGGAACCAAACCGAAAACCGAAACAAAACAATATTTTTTTGTCGGTGCGAAAACCTTAAAAGAACCGATATATTTTTTTTGTTTTGAACAGGTTAGAAAATCGAGACGAAAAAAATTCAGGGCTTCGAACAGGAACCGAAAACCAAAAAAAACTTATTTTTGTCAGAGGGAAAACCGGAACCCAACCGATATATTTTTTTTTTGTTTTGAGCCAGAATAAAAAGTGGAATGGAAAAAATTCTGATTCGAAGCCCTAGTATCACCATACACTAAGAGATAACCTTAACCTTAAATCTAAAACGAATTTAAGTATTTTACCTTACAAAAACTAAGGTATAGTACAGATATCAGAAGCACAGGGCGAAATTTCAACTATTACCTAATTATGACCAAATGATCGATATGGTAATTTCCTATCCAATATATTTAGATTTATTAGGGAAACCAATAAAATTGAATGAACTGGTTAACTGTCTAAAGGATTTAGTTTTATCTTGTTCTTAACTCAATAAAAATGTGTTGATATGCGTTGAATCAACACGACATTTAATTTCGGTTCAAAAACGACATCCTGAAGTCCAAAGCATAATTATTTTACTTCTACTTCTGATACGGACCCCACATATACTATGCTTACTTGGAAATTATTACAACATTTTGAATGAGTTTAATAGTAACAACTTAAAAGTAGTAGAAAAATAAGCGCTACAGATTATAATCGACCGCATATGATAGCTTTATCAACTTATTAGACCTTTTACGAAATTTTGAACTGTTGGCATTATTTTTTACTCTATGTAAATTTTTAGGTAAAATTTTTGGACAAAAAATGTAAACATTGACCATTTCTATAATTTGAAATTGAATTATCGTTACTTGAAGTTAATTTATAGCTAGCGGTGACACTTTATACATTATATATGAAATATATTTTTTTTAACATGCCGGAAGGGTGTATTATATCTTTACCTAATCAAAACGTATAATCCGAAAAAGAAGGTAAGTAAGAAAAATGATTCGATTCCAATATCAATATTGGCAAGAACCAGTTATAGTTTCATTTTCAGGAATTAAGAAATAACGCCTTGATTTGTTTGAGGTGCACCCGATCACAACATCTGTTTACAGCCAACATTAAATTACGATTTTAGGAAAAACGTTTCTGATTATGTTCTGAACAAATTTTTAGTAGGTTTATTATAAAAATTTTTAAGCTTTATTTTTTAGAAAAAATTTTCCATAAGTTCTAAATCTTACAATTCAAGAAAATATATATGGGTAATTAAACTAATAGATTTTTTTCAAAATTCAACGATGATAGATATTTGGCAATATCCAAAACCAGTGAACAAGATTAAGATAAAATTTTTAAGTTCAAAATTTTCGTACTAATACCCCCATTTTTATTTGAAATAGTATTTTTGTAAAGGTTATATTTATTTCTACCGACATAGAGAAAACCAGTAAGAAAGTAAACAGGCAAAAAGTTGGATAGCGCTACATCTATCCTTACTGCTCTACTGATCAATGAGATGTATAAATTCAGTGGTGTCCAACGTTTCCTTTATTACGTTACATACATTAACAATGATGTAATGGTGTATAAAAAAACAAAATAATATTGCTTGAACAAAAAACCAGAAGCAATAAAGATTTTCAAAGTCAGAAAAAAGTTTGAAAACAATAAATTTTTAAAATCAGACTACAAGTCAAGGGGGACATTTTAGGTCAGTTAAAAAAGCTTTGCTCAAAATTCTTGTGGTAAACACATTTACCAGCCTCTGTTAGCCTCTGTCCACAATAAAAATAAAATTTCGCATAATAAAACGGGATACCAAACACATTGCAGTATCTGTCTACGTGCCTTTCAAAAGCCTCTGACTCCTTCTGTCCGCCTAAGTATGTCTAATAAAAAATCAACCGACAAACCTATTTTCCAAAATGTGACAAAAGTAAATTTCATTCGAGGGTTGGAATTTTTGACATTGGTTTTAGAGTTGTTGATATTGAATTTGATTTCGAATTTAAATTTAAATTTTAAGTATAAGCCCAAAAGATTTTTGGGGTTGTGGTTGAAGTGGGAAATGCTCGTTTACACAAAAACAAAAATACTATAAAAAATAATAACAGTATAAACATTGTCTTTTGAAAAGAATTATACAAAACTTTTTAAATAAAGGTGTTTAAATATTTGATGTGTTCAGAGGCTTTTGTTATTTTTAGAATTAGTATTTTAGCAAAATTCTTTAAATGAGATTAATTTTTTTAAAATTTAGTAAAACCAGTGAATATATAAATAACATACAAACAAAATGTTCATAATAATATGTTAATAAATTTTAAACTCACTAGTGACAGTCACTAATGATAAGTACAATTTTTTGTTCTAGAAATTTCCTAGCAAGAAAACAAAAGTAGTTTATTTAATCCATGGAGAAGGATATTAGGTGAAATATCAAAAGTAAGAAATTTGATATGTTCACACACATGGTAATTTGATTAGTGTTGATGGGAGCACAGCTGCATCTTCCATACACTTAGAGACGAGACTTTAAGCTTTGGAATCAACCTGCCTAATTAATATATGAGATTATTTTTGTAAGTTCTATATTTGTGATGCCAGCCAGATTAATTGCTTGTAGGCTTTCATAATAGAGTGTCTTAACCTAACCTGTTTTGGATATTTACGTAAGAAGTATTGACTTGTTTCTTTTTCCTCTTCTGTCCTTCTTCATTTTTGGATAAAGAGTGAAACCAATTTCTTTTCGTTGTAAGAGAACTGCTTAGTGACATAATAACAATTTTTTCTTTATCCCCATTAGGCCTATATTATATATAGTGTCATGGGTTCGTCAAAATGGGCTCTTTTGAACTGTGATAAAAATGCATGTTACGTTGAGTATAACAGAAATTGTAAGAAATTGCTTCTAAAAGACACAAATGTTGACGTTTATTACTGAACAACACTACTTTGTCTAAGTGACGAGGCACATATAGCTTCGGCTCTCATGACAAAATTTGACCTGACATATTGTTTTTTCTCCCACTCTCAATTTTATAATTTGCACTGAAAACAGTAACAATTTTGGTCATAACGAGAGTATTTTTGGTCATATAGAGTATCATATATAACATAGCCCTTGACCAATTTCTACAAAGCTTTAGTTAATGTTTTTGAAACATAGAAACTATATATCTTTATAATATCTTTGTAAAAAAGACTATAATAACAAATAATTAAAACTTAAAGTAAAATAAAATGAAGCTATTGAAAACTATACTAGTAAAAACGATCTGTCAGAGAAGTTAAAGTAGTTGGTAATAATATTAATCTCACACTTTGCTGAGGCAAAATAAGTAAAGTTTGAATGGTCTTATCTTGTATACTATATAAAGTAATCTAAATAAATAAATAACTTAGTATTAATAAATTATAAAACAGCTACTTTTGTTTATTTTATTACAAAACACATCCCCGAAACTGTTATTTTATAGCTGTTGAAGAAAATTTTAAATAATGTAAGTTAAAATACATTCTGTTGATTTAAGTATGAAATGTAATACATCACAAAAATTTTTTAAAATAATTGAACTACTAAAAATTGTGTTCGGACTTCATTTTAACTGATAAGCACAGCCGGAACTAACTAGCGTTCTCCACAGTAAAAATATGTTATGAATGTTATTTTAAATACACTATAAAATTAAAAAGTATAGCTCAACAGAAATTGTGGATATTCGGTAGATCCTACGTTTTATATTTAAAATCACAAACATTAATTCAAATTTAAATTTTAAAATTAGTATCTTATTAATTGGTGCAAATGTCTTGATAGAATTTCTAATGTTTTAATTATATAGAATGCTTAATTAACTACTCAGGTCTTCTTAATCAAACAATTTTAAAATTGTTTAAAATAAATTAAAATAATTAAAATTACTAACTAAACTGAAAATATATGGGAAAATAAAATTAATTTCATTGCAATAACTTTGAATGGAGGCAGTTGAATAAAAATAATGTTGTAAATCCATACTAAAATAAATATAGAGTTTTTTGTTAATTCCATCTAAATTAGTTAGAATACAAAAGAAGTAGCAGGGTAGCCATCTCCCAACGAAGCATAGCAGATCTTTTGTGCTAGCAACCGACCCATACTGTAAATAAAACACTTAGTTCTTCAAATAAAGACCAAAATGTTTCCTGTTAGGGATTCCTAGTATAAGACTGGGATTGCCGCTCCAGACCTAGCAGTAGTCATTATTACACTAAGGGTGGACTGGAGGTTATATACTAGAAATAATTTTTTTTGAAGAATATATAGTTTATATTACCATATTTATAAATTGCATTACAAAGAGGGGACCTATTTCCTAATCTCCCTGGTCTCAGCACTGCGGTCCAGTTTTATTCTTCTAATCCAGTTAAAAGCCTGACAGTCATAAATATTGTGACAAGAGGAATTATCTGCAACCAATGAGAGATAACACTTTGTATGTTCAGACAGATACATTTTATTGAGATGACAACTTAAACTAACTGATGTCTGCCTGGGTAATCTGCCAGTAGCGTTAGTGCTGTCCTACTTATAAACACATTTTACCACAGTTGTACTAATTAACATCTATAAACTTATAAGCATTGCTCAAAGTATCTTGCCAAAATGGATATATTTCATTCAAAATTATTTTTGGATCAGAGACTTAGTTGTGGTAAAATTATTTTACAATAAAACATAATTCCTTCCACAGAATTGAATCACTAATTCGATTCTTACGAGATTGTTCGTGGAGTCATTGCGACTAACTTAAGAGTGACCATTTATTCAGCAAAGAACTACAGTATTTTCAATAGTTAATTGTTGTAGTATATAAGAGTAGTCTATTAAAAAACTCGTAGAGAACTTCCAAGAGCAAAATATGCTGACAATCTGTGTAAATTCAGTTACCCTTTCAATCCATTAACCTGTACCTTGTTTAATGTAGAAAATGGAACAAATAATTGTCTCCTGAATCAGGTTAAAAACAAACACTATATATATAACCATATGTGTTAGATATATTGATCTAAATTACCATATAATGCGGATAATTTAAATTTCATTAAATTGTAGACAAAATCATAGCTATGAATACGTGTTATGATAGAGGAGTCGGACCCGTTTAGTAGTTAGTACACTCAGAAAAATTATTTGGTTGATTTAACTAGATTTTAACTGAATTTCAGGTCAAAATATTCTTACTCAAATATTTCATATTGATATTCCAGATGTTGGTTTTTATATTTTCTTTATCAAATGAGCTAAACTTTTTCTAACAAAATGATCAGGTTAATTTAACTAGTACGTAGTTAGAGCATATTTTTCTGAGTGTACCTTTTAGTAGTAGGTACTAAGCACTAGCATACTAGTTAGATGATATATTTCTAGTGACACTAATAAAAAATGTTTAATATTACTATAATAATGAATTTTATATTTTAATCAAGAATTGGTTACGAGTATTCAGATTTTTAATTCAAATGAAAGCGACAGACAAGCTGTCTGTGTATAATTTAATTTTTATTTTACATATTTTCATTATAATTATTTCATTACCTCAAGATGGAGAGAAAATTTAAATTGGCATAATGACACGTCATGTCTTGAGTATTGGTCACGAATGTGAATAGAATGATGCATGAATGCTTGTTGAATACCAACTAATACTATATGCGCGAGTAACAATAAACAATAATTGAAAAAAAAAAAAAAAATAAAAAAATAATAACAATAAAAAATAATGTATGCATTCTTAAAATTCAAATTCAATTTCATTTAAAAAATGAAAATTTATAAATAATTTTTTAGTATAATAATCAATACTAAGATTAAAATGTAATTAAATTAAAATTTTTTATCTACTATGTATACTTTATATATATATAAAAGAATTATAAGTTTGCAGACTATGTACATACAAAGCGAGAAATATTAAGTGGTTTACTTATCAAAATTTAGTATCAAAACTATAACTTAGAGTACTTCATATTCATTTCTCACTTCTCACAAGAACTTGGAAACAAACTTTTACTTTTAAGACTAAAACGTGTAACTTTAGAAAACTCTTATCTGACTAAGAATCTAATCGAGTTAGTCAAGTATGAAATACTTTAATATTTGTATAGTGTTTATTTCATATTGCGTGAGTGTAATTTATAAATTAAATAGTACAGAATATTTAAAGAAATTCATAGCTTTGCAACTACAATACATACTTATTAAAAATACGACTAAGTTTGAGTGAGAGAAGATTAGAAATACAATATAATTGAATAAAATTAACTAATTATTTTTTAATTAACATAATATTCGTTGAATATAATCAGAAAATTATAATAAATATGCATACAATAGAAAAAGTTATTACACTTTAGGATTTTAAATCCCAACATGCAGAAAAATCTTAGTCATTTCAAAACTTGAATAAAATAAATTGACTTCTATATAAACTTAAGGATAGAAATGCAAATAGTAGCAGGAATAGTAGATAAATCTTAAAACCTACTCGAGGTTTTAAGATTTATAATGACTAATATTTACTAATAAATATAGGAATAAATACATCAATTTCCTAGAGCATATTAACTCAAGTCAAGAAATGGGTCCAATAGATCCATATAACTTTCATTGAACTAAGTTAGATTTAAAGGTTTGTACCGAAACACATTAGAATTCTCAATAGCCACAACTTTTTCGCAATAACTTAGTAAATTCTCTAAAGGATAGCTCAACACATTTTATTGTTAGCAATGCATCATTGTCTTTTTTAATAATAATAATTAATTAAGCAATGATGGATGGGTCTATGGGATTTATCTATGCGAAACATTATCAGGGACTTATATATTGCCTATTGAAATATGACCACTCTTTTTAACCTTATAGGTCATGTTTCCTTAAAGAAATAATTAGTTTTTTTATAGATTTCAAATTGTGTGGATTGTGTGTTTAGAAAACTCTCTATTCGAACAATAGATCTCATAGAGCGCAAGGAGTCATTCCACTTTCTAATAACAATAACTGAAGTCATGATGGCTATATTAGATATTTCACATCAAAACATAATTAGATGATTTGTATTGCAGGTCATAACTTGTAGGTCATATTTTTTTGAAGAAATAGATAATTTTTTAAGTGGTAGCATTAACTTAGAAGATTCTTACTAGAGATAGCACAATAGATCTCACAGACCGCAATGTATGTTTATATTTTTTAATACTAATAATTAGTCAAACCGTTATCATTCGCGATGTGACTAGGTATAATTACTTAGAATGCTGTTAAGATTTTGCTAGGCAAAAATTAATTTATTAGTTTACTTTTATTACAGCAATTTAAAACATGTATAACAAGCGGAATTTCTCTGGAGAAATAACTTTTTTTTTGTGAATTCCCTTTTGCCAATTTTACAAAACTAAATTGTAGATTGTAACCAAGCCACTCCATGAAATGATCCACTTATTATTTCGTGATCATGCACATACATTATAGTCAATATATAAATCACAAGTCCCCTTGATTCTCTCCCTACTAACTTGAAGATGCTTAATCTTGTAGGCCTTTAATTGATGAATTGGTTTATACAAAACGGATGACAGAAATTTATTCACAATTTATTTTTAAGAGGTGGTTTAGGTGTACTTAAATCTTACATTGTAGCTTGTGACGTTAAACTTGCTAAAAGAAAATAGAATCTACATTGCCAAATTAAACTGAATTCGATTAGTTCGAACTTAGTCCTTAGTGAAACTTCATCTAACACTACCTTTACTGAAAAGATAAAGATTAAATATAGAGATCTTTTTGTATATATGTATAAATCTCTTCATCTCTTCATCAATATCTCTTTGTAATTTTTCAAATCATTTTAGTGAATCCCACTTAGGCATTCTCGAACACTTTCAAAAATATAAGTTAACATATGTAAACATGCGAATCGAAAATCGGGTAATTTTCAAGCAATTTCTTAAACCCATAATACAATAAACTTCTTAACATGCTATATTTTCGTTCTGCATTCATTATGCATTATGCATGCTATTCACTATGCTAAACTCAATCAGTCATTACCTGATATAAACGTAGTGACATGAATGTAATGTTTAAGCAAACAAATCGATTTCGAGTGAGTGAATGCTTGAATATGTTTAATTCTCAACAAAAATATAACACCTACAGTGACCGGAAAAAGTAATTCTTGTCAAGCCATGCCAAGTTAAGCAATTGTTGTTTGTGGTACGTGTATATATGCATAACAAAACAAACGAATGGATTAAATGCTTGCGCCAAAAAGTTAGTATCAAGCAGTGAAAATGATAGAAAGAAACATAAAGAGTCATTGTGTTGTGAATAGAAACTTTACTTAATATGTTTAGAGCTGAATAATTTAGAATCATCTGCCGGGATGACTTATATTATGAACTGAAGTATGATATCATTCTCCAAAAATTATAAAAATAAATTATATTTTATAATTTTCGATATGTAAACAGATATATATAAAAAAGGTTATCCTTATTTTATATTATTTAAAAAATATTCCTGTGAAATATTTGTACTCTCTTTAAACTAGCAAGAAGTATTGAAAATCACTAAGGAATTAATTTACACAATTGATGAATTTGTTATATGATTTTAATTAACTGATTTAAATTATTTTAAAATTTATTGTGACAAACAAAAGCTAAGCTACGAACGAAGAGATAAACAATGTAAATTGTAAATAAATATTTAATTAAAAAGAAATTGAATGCGGCATTGAAAATGAATGCCATGAAACCAATATTTACGCCCAAGAAAAATTAATTTTAAAAACATTTTATTTATTATTTTATTATTTTTAGACATTTATTTTATATTGTAACTAAATGCATTAGATGAAATTGATAGGAAAATACAATTATATTCACATATTTTTAATAAAATAAAAGCTTAATATATTTAATATACAAAAAAAACTTTCTTAAATTATTTAATAATTTATAAAATTAATAAAAATTTACAAAATTAATATATAAACAACGAAATTTTTGTTAAACGTTTAAAATAAATTGTCTATTGTAGAAAAAAATAATATGTATATATATAAAAAATTATTTTCAAGATTAATTTTTAATTTTTTATTATTATAAAGTCAATTATGATTTTAAATATATATGAGATTTGCTTTCATAAATCATTTGAAAATTAAAAAACAAAATTCTTTATTTTTTATTTTTAAAATGACGCACAAAATTTTTTTTTTCGAATTTATTTTCAAACACACGCAAATGAAAAAAATGCATAAAAATAGATTTAACAATAATTCGTGCACAAAATATTTTTAAGATATTTTTGTATTTTGTTCAAAACGAGACAGTTTTAATTAAGTTTTAAATTGTGAAATATTGAAAGTCTGAAATTATTACTAAAAAATTGAAAAACAAATCAATATTCTACAAAAAAAAATTACAGAAAGCAATACATAAAAAATAAATTTATCTAACTGTATATATATATATATATATATAGAAATAAAAATATATGCATATGGACGTTTTAATATTCATTATATATATATATATATATATATATATATATATATAG
>NC_051847.1:29209731-29264053 GCF_002237135.1 Teleopsis dalmanni | reverse complement strand
TGGCGTGGCACATTGCAAGGCGAAAATATTGCAGTCAAAATATTTTTCAGTCGTGTAGAAGAATCTTGGAAAAGAGAAACGGAAATTTATAGGTACACAAAAAAAGAAAGATGCCTTAATATTAATTCCTTATATATATGCTTTTTTATTTATTTTTTAGTACAATATTACTGCGCCATGAGAATATACTTGGTTATATTGGTTCAGATATGATATCACGCAATTCATGTACACAGTTATGGTTGTTGACGCACTACTATCGTGATGGCTCACTCTTTGATCACTTGAATAGAAATGCACTCAGTCATAATGATATGATAAGAATATGTCATTCAATTGCAAATGGGCTAACACATTTACATACTGAAATCTTTGGCACTGAGGTAAGTATTAATAGATCCCAAATTTTGTAATTTTTTTTTTTTTTTTCATAAACAATATATTATTTAACAGGGTAAACCAGCAATGGCACATCGCGATTTAAAGTCGAAAAATATACTTGTGAAGCAAAATGGTACTTGTGTTATAGCAGACTTTGGTTTGGCAGTTACACTCTCCCATACGACTGGTAAATTAGATTTTGGAGACAACCCAAAAGTAGGCACGAAACGTTATATGGCTCCTGAAGTTTTAGATGAAAGGTAAGGAAATTTTAAAGTAATTAGAAAAGGATTATAATATTAATTTTCCACCTCTTTTTTTTTTGCAGTATAAATTTGCAGTGTTTTGAATCGCTCAGACGTACGGATATATATGCTTTGGGTTTAGTTATTTGGGAGGTTTGTCGACGCACAATCTCGTGCGGCTTTGCAGAGGAATATAAAGTGCCGTTTTATGATGTTGTACCATCTGATCCAAGTTTTGAAGATATGCGGAAAGTAGTATGCATAGATAATTACAGGCCATGCATACCAAATCGATGGAGTTCTGATCCGGTAAGTAACATATTTATATATTTGTTTTAATATATATAATTATAAGTTGACATATTACTGTCTAATTTTAAATGAAATGAAATTGTGATGAGTATTAAGGCACATATCGCTCACAGTAATGACTATATTTATATAATAATAATCATTTACATTTATATATAATAAAGATCACTTGCAATAATAAAGATTTATGATGGAACTACTATGATGGAATACGTAATATTAAACGCTGCAAACTTTTCATTTAAAATTTCAAAAGAGCTTGTATTGTTGTTGATATATCTTATCATATGTATCAAAAACAATTGATTATTGGAAATTTAGTAGGATAAAACGTAACGTAGGCATATTAGTATTAAACTTGCAACATCAATTAAAAAAAAATTATAATAAAACTAATGATAAAACAAATGATTATTGTATGAACCGGAATAGACCTATTGCTTTTTTCCTTTGTCTCCATGCCATTGAACTGGTTAATTTTCTCCGCCTTGATTTAGGTTGATTTCAATTATAATTCCATCCCCTAATTTCTATTCTTGCTCCTAAACAATCTCTTTCTCTCTCACCATTAACTACACACATCAATTCGTCAGATTTCTGTCGATTATTACAACAATAAAAACTGTTTAAGAGAAGTGAGCGGCACTTGATCATCTGTGCAGAACAGTGACTCCGGGACGTAGGCTCGGCCCTTTCTATAACCGAATATTGCCTTTTTCGATCACCTTTAGCTATTTTCAATCTAGAACCATTTAAAAACAAATATAATACTTGAGTTAAAGAATGTATCGATTTGAGTTAAAAAATGAATTAAAACAAATCAATGTCCCATATATCGTAGACGATACTTTCCCGAGATACTTGTAATTTTTGGAGATGAAAGAGGTTTCCCTCTGTTGTTGTCTAATTCTGAGTCAGAATATAGAAACATGCTGAACAGTTACTTGTAACACATAAATACGTTTACCTCCATTAATGTACGTTTACCATTAAAGTAACCATTAACATTACCATCTTTTCACATCGTCCAAGCTTACAGCTTATCACTATGCTCATTGCATCGCTATGTGCAGTTACGTGTCCCGTATAAATACATATACTCTCGATGTACACTTCTACTATTTATGACATCACCCACCTATTTTCATGCCAAAATTCAAACACAAAGTTGTATCCTATTGATCTAGCTGTGTCTCGCTGAAGTTTAATGACTCTTTCATCTGGGTCAAGGTTAAATTCAATATTCTCACCTATTCGCCTTAATACTTTTAACTTACACCTTATCATTTTGTCAAGTCCACATCTTTGTGCAGTGCTTTTGTGCTTACTTTATATATCGGTGGCAAAAACAGAGTTCTTTTAAAGAATTGTTCAGCCGTCGACTAAAATTTTAGGACAGTCTCCCCTGCTGAATGTTCATTTATTTATTTATTTATTTAGTAAATTAAATAAATATATTAAATATATATAAAGAGAGGTTTTACAAATACCTCGAGTTAAGAAAGAGTAAAAGTGCTCAAGTGCACTGGCTCAAATAGCTTCGACATAATATATAAATTAAATAAAATTGTAGACTACGTATTATGGATTATATAAAAGTTGTAGCTACTAAAACTTTAAACTTCAGAGTTGTTCGTACACTGTCTTTCCGTAATATCATATCATGCTATTATTTAACCTCAGGTAAGCCTTGGGCACAAGACCTCCACTCACACTCCTAACCTAACTCTAATATTTAAGACCTTAAACGTTTAACCAAACGTGTTGTTGTTGTGCCATTTTTTGTTGAACAGAAAAGATACTTTGTATTTATGCTTTTATAGTTAGGGTCTGAATTGTGGTATCACAATGAGCAAAATTTTCCGGACTAATTAGGCCGATATTTTCTACAAAGCCGGACATCAGTTCACCTTACTGGATAATACATTATACTAGTAACTATGAAATAATATGTTATAGTCAGCGCGATATTTATTACGAATTTGCTAGATATTAGAAATACTATTGTTAAGTAAGTAGTGATGTGTTAATTTCAAATGTCCTAGTCACTTTTGACACTGATTTTTTGGTATTTACTTTTTTTCAACCCGTAAAATCAAGTTTCAATAAAATTGAGTTTAAATTACAAATGCTTATAAGCTTCCAAATCTTATACGCTTTTATATTATATAAAATATTATTATTTAATCTGTAATCATAAACAATATATAATTAATCAATTTATTTTTTTTTAACATTTAAGCTTCTTGCTGGCATGTCCAAATTGATGAAGGAATGCTGGCATCAGAATCCTAGTGTTCGTTTGCCTGTGCTACGCGTTAAAAAGACTATAAACAAATTATCTTCCGCAGACAAAAATATTCGTTTTAATTATGATGAAGTTTGCGTTTAAGTTTTTAAATTAATTTTTCATTTGTAATTTAAAAAAAACATAGTGTAATATTTTATTATAAGCTTATTTTCTAAGGTATGTATAATTAAGTAAATAATAGTGTGTACATTAATATGTATAATTTTCTGATAAAATTATGCATTTAGTATTAGTTTATTCAAAATAGTTTAAGAAAAAATGTATTTTCTTTTCTCATTTATTATATCTTTATTTGAATATATTTTTTTAAAAATATATCTTCATTTTAATATAACATTATTTTAATATATATTTATTATAATATATATTTATTATAATATATCTTTTTTTTTAATATATCTTTACTTTAATATATATTTATTTTAATATATATTTATTTTAATATATCTTTATTTTAAATATATCTTTTATTTTTAATATATCTTTTCTTTAATATGTCTTTATTTTAATATGTCTTTTTTTTTTAATATATATATATATTTTTTTTAATATATATATATTTTTTTTATATATATATCTTTTTTTTTAATATAACTTAATTTTAATTTTTCTTTTTTTTAATTTATCTTTAATTTTATATATCTTTATTCTTATATTTCCTGTTTTGTGCCTTGTACGTATATTGCCTTACGTATTTAAATACAAACATATATATATTTTCGTTTTTTCTTTATATATATATTTAAATAATATTATCTAAGCTTCCATTTAAAAAAAAAAATTATATTTACGTCATATAAAATATTTATTGAAACATTTTTCATTAAGTGCCATTTCGAATTATAAATCAAATAATTTTGAAAGAAATTTTCATCAACTTCTTATACACTCTACTTATATTTAGCAACTAAAAATAATAATTATTATAATTTTTTTAATTTGTAGATGTTCTCTTACTGGTAAGAAAACAATACAACAATTTAAAAAGAAATGTTTACTGTAAGCTATCATTTGCTAAAAAATTGACTTTATCTATGTAATGTATAAGTTCATTGTACTTTTAGTTTCAAGTTTGTACAAATAGTTTATGCGTTCGTTATAAGGGTTAAAAAAAATAAAGTTCAAATAAATTATATACGTTTTTTTTTTTGTAATATAATTTTAAATATTTTATAAATAATTTAAAAAAAGTTAAAAGCTATTTGAGCTTTTAAGTATTATACGCTGATAATTTTTTGTACTTCGATGCTAGCATATATATATAATGCTTGAATAATATTGTATATATACATATTACTAAACCCGTTCTGCGAATTAAAGTCGCCTAAAATGTTTCAGAATATATAACATTAGTTATAATTGCCTTTTTTTTTTTTCAATTACATCTTTTCATATGAACTAAGAATTATTATAGTTTTTAAAATCCTCTCTTAAATGAGTCTTTATATATACGCCTAATCTAAACGTAAGTACGTATGAGTATATAAGTAACATGGGTTTTTATAGTAAAAAAAGAAACCTTGTAAATATTTTTAGAAAGCTGCCATTATGAGCCAATACAATTATGTATTCTCCGACAAATATGTATTCCTTTTTAATAGTAGTTCAACTATTAATAGTTTTTTTTTCCTTAAATATAAATAATTAAATAATTGTCCATATATTTTGTAGAACCGGAATACGAAAGTAATCAATTAAACAAGAAAATAAATGCCATATTTTAACAAAAACTCGAAATTTCTTGAAGCTATCCAATAATTTAGCATATGTAACTAAGACCGAGCATCAATAACTAAGTACATATACCAATTTCCTAATAGTTATACTATAAATGTAGATGGATCTTGGGAAAAAAAACTTTATTTGTGGATTAAACAGTTAGTAAAAAAATTTAAAAATAATATGTTAGTGTTACTTTGCAAGGAGATTACAAGTTGTTGCTTTTGTAATCCAAGGGAACCGTTTTGTTTGGAATAGTCAGCAGCACTTAGCCATCTATGTAGACGAGGTAATCTATGTACACGAGGTCATCTATGTAGACGAGGTTATCTTTGAAGACGAGGTTATCTTTGTAGACGAGGTCATCAATATAGACGAGGTCATCTATGTCGAGGTAATCTTCGTAGACGAGGTCATCAATATAGAAGAGGTGATGAATGTAGACAAGGTCATCAATATAAACGAGTTCATTAATATAAACGAGATCATCAATATAGACAAGGTCATCAATATAGACGAGATCATATGTGTGGATGCGGTTATGTATGTAGACGCGGTCATCTATGTAGACGAGATAATATTTGTAGACGCCGTCATCTATGTAGACGAGATAATATTTGTAGACGCGGTGATCTGTGTAGATAAAATCAGATGTGTTGAAGCGGGCATCTATGTAAAGGAGCGGCTTGAGTATAGACCGGGCTTCTTTCGGAAACAGAGTTCACATGCATTTTTATAAACATTCTCGCAAAAGTTTTAAACAATACCGAACAATATTTGTTGACTGCAATAACAGGGGACTTACACTGTACTCCAAAAATATTGATTACATTAGCCGGTGACTGTTACTCAATACGTATAAAAAGCTGTGGTAATGAGTGAACCACATTTTTGATATTTCTAGCTACTGCCGCCAGCGACTCTACTTTATTTCTGTATTAAGCAAGAAATAATTCGCGGTGTCTTATCCCTAGATGGATAATATTTCGAGAAGTATTTTAAATATTCTCTTAGTTTTTGAAATAACTTCAAACTAAATAATACACAGTAACGGGAAAAAAATATATGCTAGAATACCAACCTCTCTGACAGATCATCACAAGAAGGCTTCGAAGTAAATAGACCAAACATCTCTTATCTTTAGACATTACAAAATTTTAAAGCCCATATTTCGACCTGCAATTGATATTAAATAAGTGAATGCGTTACCATTATCATCTGCTAATTAGTCATAGATATAGCACTAAACACTATCAGACACGATAAAAAAATATTTTCATATTAATTTGTGAATTCTTAAGAGAGACTTTTAACTCCAAACGGTATAAGCAGAGTATAAACTCTAAAATTGTTACTGATTCGTCATTGGCAACCATATTTTGAAGTTGAAATAACAGACTTGTACAGCAAAGCCTACTTAAGCACAACTAAAGGCCCGTTGTAATAAATTAAGGAAGAAGCAGTTGGAAGAGATGGAATCTTTTTTTTCAAATAACTTTAAAACAACCCCAAGCATTTGAATTTTAGAGATATCAATGTTACTTAGTGTGACTAAGAAGTTTAATAATATTATTCGTTATAGCCTAAAAGTAGATTTCCTTGCATATCATATAATTGACAGCGCTTAAGAATGTATAGATTAGCTTTTTATAAAAGCTTGTCAATTGTGATTCCCAAATATTAAACTAATTAGTTAAAGTTTCGATTATTATTTTTTCATGCATAATATTAAATTCTAAAAATTACAAAATCATATCTGTTCAGAAATATTACAGGATACATAATTCAATTATTCAATACAAAATATAACATTTTTTAAATTTTCCATTACATTTAACTTGGAGTTAGTAGTCTGAAACATTCCTCATTACTTTCATTCAAAAATAAAAGCTTGAATATATTATTATAAAAATCAGGATAATAATCGCAGGCCCGCTTGCAATCTGGTGTCCAATTTATTTCCAATAATTTCGGTTGCATTGTCTTTCCATCTAATTTCCATTCTAGCATAATATCTGCCGCATATAAAGCACGCGATTGTGGGGAATGCGCAATGCCACATGGCGGTGGCATTTTGGTTGCACAAGTAAGCATTTCATGCAGCATTGCACATATTTCATCTTCAATACCAGCCCAATCACTATTGGGATATTGATCTTTCCAGATATTAACAAAATCTTCGCATTTAATATGGCGCAATTCGACTTCCTCTTGGTAGTTCATAACAGTAAAGTGTTTTTCATAATCTTCGAATGAGTCCAATGAAAACGGTTTGTTTGCGAAGCGTAAAAAGAATTTCTTGTGTACATATGCTTCCAATGGACTGACACTTTTCAACAGAAGAACATATCTAATATCAAATTTAACCTAAAAAATTATTTATTATTTAAATGTAAACTTTAATTATTTAAATGCTTTTATTTAATACTCACTTTTGTATCGAGCTCTTCTCTATAAAAGAGTACAGGACGTTCCAAATATTTTTGTGCAATTTTAGGACCTGTTTGAGATATTCGCATTATTTGGTCAATATAATTTGTAATATGGGTATCCATGCCACGAGCTAAATTCCAGGGCTTGATAATCCAATGGTTATCGAACTGTTTCACAACTCGGTTTTGGTAGTAAGATGCAAATTCTAAAGTTTCTGTTTTAAGATTGTAAGTAGTTGGTAGCCAGTTGGGATATGTTTCAAGTGTTTCGGCATTATGGTGCTCTGCGGCAGCGCGCCTGCATGTTATACTTAACAAATCCTTAATGGTTATAACATATTCGAATGGAAATTGATTTATAAATTTGTTTGGTGTTTCCTCGGACAGTTCAGCAAAATCTTTGAAATGTGACGTGAGCCAGAGTACATCGGCATCACGTTCATTATCAACTAAAGCAAAACTAACATCCGTAAGAAACTCACGTAATACTGTATACTCGGAATAAACTTTTAATGGCTCATTTCGATTTATAATTGGATCACTTAAATCGGAACCTACTGGATATGTCTCTATAACATGACCGGAAGTAAAATAACCTGCACCAGGCTCAGTTTGTACAAAACTTTTCTCTGTTAGATCCATAGGTATCCATGGCAATAATAAAGCTATTCGATGTGGATCATCTTTACTTATATGTTCAAGAAAATCACAGTAAACTTGCTGCTGCGCCTCGCAGTCTCTAATGGGAAACAACAAACTGTATGTTATTTTGGTATTTTGATATAAAAATGGTACCAAACGAAAATTGGGTATATCTGAATGTTTTATGGCACAACCTACTTCATCTACAACGTACCAAACGGAACCGTTATTTTGATTTGGTGTCCGTTGCGTTTGAATCGTGTATGAGTTGGAGTACTTCCAAAGGCGTCTCATTAATTTATTAATACGTGCCGGATCTACCGTGCTCACGCCAGCAATTGCGCATAAACGTTCAGTTAATGCTCTGTACTGTTCTAACTGTTGTCGCATGCCGTTAATTTGAAAACTCCATGCGTGATCGATCAGATATATAGCATTTGTATCGTTAGCTTTAATTTCTCGTTGTGCTAATAGCATGCATGTTTCATTCATTTCGCTATCCCTAACCTCTGGTGGGTGGTCTGAATAATCAAAATACAGCAGATTAAATACTTCTCCAGCATCGAAAGTTTCAACTATTATTTTTGCATGAAGTGATTTCCAAAAGTGTTGAGGAATAGCACACGATTCTAGTTGAGGCATGTGTAATTGTACAAACATTTCATATGAGTTCATTTCAGCCATTTTAATTACTTATATAAATTATTATATCGAAAATTAATTAAACTTAAATTTGGTTTCGGCGACTTTAACACTTCAAATAAAATGAGCCAAAATTTTGTGAGGTTAAATGCTTTAGAACATGTCAAAATAACATAAATAAACCCCATTAGGAAATCACTCCAGCAATGCTTAAAACTTTCAAATAAGCTTTATAACAGTAAAGACAACTTCATTTTTGTAACTAAAGAACAAAAACAATATGTATTACAACGTAATAAAAGCTTATTTCATTTGTTCGAACCTGTTATTTAATTTATTTTTTGTTTTGTGAAATACATATGTATTTAAAATATTTTATTTACTTATATACACACATACTATATAAATAAATATTATACTTTGTATTAGCTTTTAACTTTTAATCGCTTTACTAGTTGCTGATCGACTTTTAAGCGTGTAGTTTCCAGAAATAATAGAAATTTATATGTTTGTCATTGAATCCTATTTGCCATAAATTTTTTTTTTTATGAGATAAATATAATACCTTAAAGTCCATTATGGACTTCGATATGCATATGCATAGGTCCTTTGAAGCGGCATAACAGAAATGTATATGTTTGTCCTTAAATTATATTTGCTATAAAATTTCTTCTTTTAGTCAAATATAATATCTTAAAGTCCATTATAGACTTCGGCATGGCTCTCCATGTTCTTTGAAGCGAAATAATAGAAATTTATAACCATGTCATTGAATCTTATTTTTAATAAAATTTCAAATGTATTGCCTTTGACCTACAAAGTCAATTGCCGGTAGGATTTTAAATGCATAGTTCATATGAAACTTATTTATCTATATATGTTTTTTAAAGTTTTCAGTTTTATTTCTTTCTGATAATGGCACAAACGAGACATATAATTACGTTGAAATGTTTGTTCCTTACTTGTATATCATCTTTTATCATTAAGTTAATACCATTTTACCAAAATACTTTGGTCCATTAGTTACTTAGTACGTTTATCCTAGTAATATATATATAATATAATAATAATATATAATATAATATAATATTATTATAATAATAATATAATATAATATATAATAATATAATAATATATAATATAATATATAATATTATAATAATATATAATATAATATATAATATTATAATAATATATAATATAATATATAATATTATAATAATATATAATATAATATATAATATTATAATAATATATAATATAATATATAATATTATAATAATATATAATATAATATATAATATTATAATAATATATAATATAATATATAATATTATAATAATATATAATATAATATATAATATTATAATAATATATAATATAATATATAATATTATAATAATATATAATATAATATATATATATATATATATATATATATATATGTTACTTCCTACAAATTCTGTTTTACTAGTGAATTTCTTTTGATTTTTTTATATGTTCAAAACCGATTTGTTAATCATCAGCTAAAATCAATCTACGTACGCCATTTCAAGATCTAGATTATGTACAGACTCGTTCTTGTCTAAACTGTCAATATCTTAATTCGCACATTTTGGTTATTTCTCTCTACTGAAGGGTTTAGATCACTGATTATCAACGGAAGATACACTGCCCAATAGGGGTGCAAATCGATTGTTAAGGGACCAATTTGAAATTACATGCTAATTAATATTATTAACTTTGCAACAGAGGTGATCTATATCCGTTTATATACTAACATAGATTATTTATCCTTAGATCTATTAAGTCCATCAAACATATAATTAATTTTGTTAGCAGTACAACTAGAGTGTGAAAGAATATTAACATCTCCGTGATTACATACATTACTTTACCTTATTAACGTGTTACGATATATAAGCTCAACTATTTATTTAGATATCCGATTTTATTTGAAATTACTTTTATTCAATAGCCAGAGAAAAATCTACAAGTACTATTTTTTTAAAGTTAGTATTCTCAATATTACTAAATTTTAAAAGCATTTATGTGCATAATGTATTAATTTGGGTTCTGGATCTAGGTTTTAGTGAATCGGCAAGCTTTTCCAGGAATTCGAAACCTTGAGTACTTCTTAATTTTTAAAGAAAATAGCTTAGTTACGAATTTCGTAAGAGTTTTAAGGGTACTCTAGTTATCGATGGTAAGTAATTCTTAAAGGTCGATGATGGCTGAGTCTTGGACGTCGATGTGAAATAACTCTTGTACGTCGATGATGGATGATTCTTAAACGTCGATGATGAGTGATTCTTGGATGTCGATGATTAGTGATTCCTGAACGTCTCCTTCTTTGATTCTTGTTAAAACTCCTGTAACATGTATTAATCAGCAATAAATTTTATTTGTACCTAGTTGGACAATGATCCTATTCTTTAACTCCTAAACGTAAACTATAAACATTCTAATATGTGATTTAAGAGAAGTATTTGTTTTGCAATCCAGGATTATTAGCATCACTCACAAGTTGTGTATAGATGTCCCAACAAAATAAATGTCCACTAAAATTTTTAAGTTAAGAGAGAATAAGAGCGTAAAGCTCTTCTATATTCAAAATAAACTATATTAAATAAATAAAATCATGTGTTCAGATAAACACATCATGTTTATCAGGATAAAGATAATGTCTACATAAAGAATAGTAATTTTTTTACGATTCAGGATCCTTAGCAACCACATGTTACTTAGAAATAATATTAAAGAATATAATAAATTAACACATACCATGTTCTTTAGAATAATTGCAATTAGACCAGAGAAATGACCTTTCTCTTTTTAGATGCCAAGCTTACGATTTGATGATTGAAGTTTAATTTTCCAAAAGTGCCGACTTTGTTCTTGGGAATCTAGCTGTCATGTAATAAAGTTTTTAATCATATTATACCAATAATAGGCTATATCTTCTACAGCATTGAATACAATAATTGTTATTATTGTTGTTGTAACCCAAATTGATCTAGAAAAAAGCAGACGTAAAGATAACAAAACTTACAGTAGGAGATAGGATAAAAAAAGTGAAGAGGGAGAAAAAGAGATGATGAAAAATAATGATATTCCTTGTCTTAAGCTAACTTATTGATGAACGGTAGGTAATACATATTAATACATTATATATTATAACTTAAGTAATTGTGTAAATTTTAGCTTATTCTGCAAATGTGTTTATTACTAAAAAACAAATGTACAATATAATAGAAATGAGGCATGCATATGACAATATAATACAATTTTAAAATATGTAAAATTTATTACAAATTAAAAACATAATAATGGGAAAATTATTTAAAGTTATTTTTAATATCTGCGAAATCGAAAGAACTGTATTTACTTTACTAATGATGTTTTTTTATTTGTGTCTATTTTTTTCTTTCTTTAAAATTAATTACCTTGAAAATAATAAAGACAATATAATTAATTATTTTTAGAAACTTTTTGAATCGCTATAAATTAACTCAGTATTTCTTATAAAAACATTATAAACATAAGCGAACTACTTCACTTTTACGTTAAATAAATATAAAATTAAGCTTAAATTATTTTGAAGTTGGATGTTTCCATATAAGTAAACTTAAATTATGCAACATAATTATACTGGTTTTGATTATCCTTATCTCGTTCCATATAGTCACGATCAATAAGTGATTCAATACGTTTCTTAAGATCAGCCGGCTATTAGAAAATTTCATTATATAAAAATAAGATTGAACGCATTTATTATAATATTTACCTTAACCGGAAACGTAAGTTGATTCAGAAGTTCTCCTATAAGTAGATTATGACTAAGAGTTTTTCTCATTTTCATAATTCGAACAACTGCTGCGTCTATTTGATACTGTCTGTCTTGATAAACTCGTTCTTCTGTTGCCTTCTGCTCTTCCGTCTAAATAAGAAAACAATTCAATTATCATTAACTTTTAGAAAGGTATAGAATAAAAAATATATATTATTATAATATATATTTTTATTATATTATATATTATTATTATGTTATATATTATTATTATATTATATATTATTATTATTATATTACATATTATTATTATATTATATATTATTATTATGTTATATATTATCTACAATATTTGTTATTTTTCCCTAGGATCCCATAAGGATCACTGGTATAATTTTATCAACGGATTGTGCTACAGTCAAAAATTATTTCTAACACTTCAATCTACTTAGAAATATAAATAACTTCAGCTTCCTTTATTTCCAAATTACTTACTGTTTCTTTCATTTGAATTTGATTGATTTTTATACGAAAGAGTTTATTTGTGAATTCGGTGTTGAATTGGAAAACATCGTTATCTTCAACTTCGCGTCCCTTTGGAGTTTTAGTAATTACGCGCGCTCGACCACAAGCTAATGATTGTAATGTTCTACGCAATTCACCGTCCTATAAAATATTTAGAAAAGATAATAATAATGAAATATGTTTTTCAAATTAATTTTAAAATAAAAACCTCAATATTTGTTGCGGCTACGATATCCGGTAAAGTCCAAGTTACTTTATCATTAAATAGTAAAAGAACTAACGCTTGAAACAGTGAAACCATTAGTTCTTTCGTACCCTTTAAAATAAAATAAATATAAAAATATAAATTTAATACATATAAAAATTTAATACATAAAATAAAAAATATAAATTTAATACATATAAAATATATAATTTAATGTTTTTATAAATTACTCACAGTTTCAAATGTTGCTTTTAATACACAATTTCCCAAAGTTGGTTGCCACTGTAATTTTCTACCACTATGTTTGGCCAAATAGAATTTGTTGAACACTTGTTGTGGTGTAACCATTTTGGGTGGCATTGTAACTTCAGTTAATGGATATGTTGGCCAATAGCCCATTGTGAGTATATTAACTGTTAAATCGATGTTGGTAACATCGTTTTCCATATTCATGACGAATTGTTTGAAGGCGAGATTTATGTCACGGCTCAGTTCCATATCCTTAAACATGCCCTCGAGTTTAGAAGTAAAGCCACCACCACACTCTTGTTTCAATTTAGATAACATACTTTTTTCAGCATCAACTGAAGCAGATTTTCCCACTAACAAACGTTTTGCCAAATCCTAAAATAATAAATATTTAATAAAAATAAAATACATAAATGCAAATGATGATTTCTTGGGATAAAAATCGTATGCGTGAGTGAATGATAAAGGTCGAAAAATTTGGGTTGGGGTTCATATTGAGAACAAATTTAATTTTTATTAGAAAAAAATAATTTTCACCTTTTTATAAAATGCTTCAAAAACATCCTTTCCATTAATAAATCTAAAGAGAACCATAATTTTATCAAGTATTTGTTCTAGTTCCTCCTCAGTAGCTTCTTTATTCCCAGCTCTTAGTTTCATATCCACATATTTTGCTATTTTTAGAAATTATATTTTTTAATTATTATTTAGATTATACTGAAGTTATATTATAAATACAATTAAATGAAAGCATCTTTTTACTTTGATACCAGACATTTCAATAGTTTTTATCTAAATTGTTTAGAAGTTGTTTTATTTATTTAAATCAAATTATGTAGTATAATACATAATTTGATATAAATTGCTAAAACTCAGCCATTGAAGCAGATGAAAAAAGTAAAATAAAGTTCATTTCTATTTTTAATTTATCATCAGTAAAGCGCAAATTCTTAACATAATAATAATTTAAAAATCAGTATGAACAAAAACACATTCTGTTCATTATATATACTTATATAGAACTTATATACCTATAAGTTCCGCTGGTTTATTCGCACGTTGATTAATGAAAAATTCAAATGCTTCACGCAATGAATTAATAAATTTGTCATTATGGTCGAAACATTTATTCACAATTATATCCAATTTATCTTTAAAGTCTAATAAGTCTTGGACCATATTCTTATCTTTTTCTGGATCAATCACGATAGTGCGTCCTTTTTTCTACACAAATAATACAACAATTTATTATTTTTATTTTAACTTATGTGCAATATAAAAAAGAGAGGTTTCGAACAGTAATGAACTACATCAAAAATTCTTTTTAAATTATTTTAATTGAATTTTTGGCTAACCATACAGCTATCGAGGATTCCCAAATACTCATCATCAGTGGTCTTATAATTATTTTTAATTATTACTAAATAATTTTTTGAGACTATAAGTACAAGAGTTGAACTCATAGCCTGCCAAATTTGAAGCTCGGACTCAACGTTCATTAGCCAACTGACCCAAAGCCATACTTAACTGGTATGTTCAAACTTTGAGTTTTTTGTTAATTTGCTGTGAAAGTTCATTAACAATTTCACTTGCTGTGTTATATGAGAACAAAATCATAAGCCAGCTGTAGAATAATTGAATTAATTATGTATTATCATGTTATTAAAATAAAATAAAAAGAATGTTTGTTGTTGTAGTTCACTACTTTTCGAAATCTCTCTAATAAATACAATAGTTTCTATTAAGTAAAATTCCGTCATCAGTTATGACGTTAAATTACAATTAAAAAAACAATATAAATTATAATTATAATTATATTATACCTTAATAAAGCCATTAAAATTGCCACACAATTCTGTTGTACCATTTTTAACACGATGTAATAATGTATACAATAATTTAAGATCTTTCAGTCTATTTTCCTCCAAGAGCATATCTAAGCCTTTCTGTAAGATTTGTGTTAAGTGCTCCGCAAGCAATTCTTTCTCTACGGTATAAATTAATGGATATCTAAAATATATAAATAAATTTTACTTTAAAAAAAATCAAATTAATTAGATTGTATTATTATATACTTTGTATTGGCATCTAAATAATGTAATAGCCTTTCATTTTCTTCATCTAAACGTTTATTTACATGCTGCAAATATTCTGGTACGTCTAATTCTTGCATTTTTCGTTGACCTTCCACTTGATATAATTGTTTCGTTGCCATTAAAAATTTATCTTCGAAAGCCAAAACATATATTTGTAAGTCACATAACATACGGACAAGACTCTTGATTAAAGCGCGATCGACCACATCGCCAGTACGTTCCTTTTCTATCAACATTAATAATCCTTCTACAGTACGCCTCTGCACCATGGTATCTAAGGCAATATGTGTACGAAAAAGATCCAGCCCCATGTCCCTTAAAAGAAAAAAGAACACATATTTAATATTTGATTCTTTTGAATTCAGTTTTTATGAATAATTTCTTCGTTATTTAAAGATTCTTTGTGAACTTTTAAAATAACTATAATATTACTCTATCTTGATGAAAAATTAAATAAACGCCAAATTGTTTGTAACATTTTTAAAGGAATTTTTAATGAGTTTTTAAAAAGATTGTTAAATTACTCGAATTTCACATGGATATAGAAAATAATTTTATAAAATGAATTTTATGATATATAAAAACAAAAAAAGATAATTATGGAGTTCACAAAAAATGTCTTTAAGCAACATATATAATATTATATTTAAATAACAAACTATTGGCTATTTACCATATTGAATGCACAGAAGGAGTTTGTAAAACATATGTGCGATCTAAATATAGAAAAATACTTCTCATCATAATCATTTGTTGACAAAAAGATAACCACCATTCATTCAGTTTCGTCAGAAAAACCTTTAAATAGAAAAAAATCAAAGTTATTTGATATATAAAAATACAGATAGCAAGTGTTTTTTTTTGTTGTTGTTGTAAAATGTTTGTTATTTACCAGTTTATCCATAGTTCCATTGGAAAACGTATTGACGTTTCGTTTTACATGTGCCTCAGTCAGTTCATGTAATTTTGCATATAATTCTGCAGACATTTTGTGACTACACATGTTTTCCACTGCTTGGTAAAGTTCCTCTAATGAATATTTGATTGGTTTTGATACTTGTATTGCTAAAACAGCTTCTTCCAATTTTTCGCATGTATTTTCTGAGTAGTTGTCAGGCAGTATTGGCTTAGCTGTAATAAAATTTTTTATTAGCATTTGATATTATTTACACAATAGCAATTCCATTGAAAATTCAGATTAAATGCTGAGGTAATAAAAAATTCCTAAAACCTAATCCAACAAAGACTCAGGAAAGTGGTAGTTATTTGTCAATAAAATCAGTTAATTTTATATTATTAATGGCATAAAAAAAATATAATAATTACCCTTAAAATTTTTGATAACTATTTTTTTGACATCTCCTGGTTTCGTAGCATTATTGGAACCAAGTTTATTGAAATATGTTGAGGTAGTTGTGGACCTTTGGTCACCTAGTTGTACAGTTTCCAACATTGAAAAATTTGCACGTCGTTCTCCATTTGTATTACCAGGCCCATTGCGTGCCGAATTCATGTTGTGGTTTAAAGCTGAACGTCCGGATGTTGAAGGACTAAAAAGGTGCTCCGGCTTTTTCAAGCAATTAAAATAATCAGAATTTTGCAAATCACACTTCTCCAACGGCTTAAACTTCTTTGCGGCGCTCATAGTCGCCAAATGCGACTATTTAAACGAATTAATAATAATAAATACTAAGTAAGTTCTTCGCTTCACTAAAATATTAATTCTAATGCGTTTATGAACTTATTTTATATTTAGAAAAACTTTATATATTTCTCGTTACTTGTTTAGTTTAGTTTTAATGAAATATAAATAATAAACACATGAAATTCAATTTTGAAATATAACAAATATATTATACATCTATTTCTCCTAAATAAGCCAATTTTCTTTCTATATTACTATACGTAAACGCTTGCTGAATAACGAAGACTTTTTTTCGACGAATATCCACTTCTTTTGTGTAGCAACTGACATTTGTGCAAATGCTGCCAAGTTTTACAATCGCGTTTGGCAATCAAATAATGGCATGGTAAAACAGATGTTTTTTTCTGTTTACTTTTACAATAAAATATTTTATTTAAAAATTAATAAACATTATTATTTTAAGTCGATATAGATATATAATTAAAAATGTTAAAAAAAATATCAACAAAAATTATAACTGCAATGTTGTATTTAAAACAAATTTTTTTATATGGTACGGAGTTCCTATACAAACTAATAGGAAAATTTTTTTATGAACATACTACAGTAACAAGCTTAAGCTGTTATTTATTTTTGAATTTAATTACTTTTATTTTTACATATATATTTTTATATTTTATTTATTTTCATTGCATATTAAAAATATATGTACTATTTGGATAAACATTGGATTGAGTCGCATGTAACGGTAGAATCAACAATTTTGACATAATTTATGCAAAACAGGGATGTTATATACGTGTATAAAGTAATTAATTTTCAGAGATGATTTTTATATACAATAATTGGCTGCTTTTATATTACATTGAAATTGCATAAACTGTGGTTACAAATAACTAAAATATAATTTTTCTGAATTTTTTTAAACTTTTAAATTAAATATTTAAAGTACACGCAAAAATAAGCAAAAGGTACTAACAAGCAGAAGTACTAGTTCGCACCACTAAAACTCGATAGGGCAATTGTGCATTTACTTTTAATCATTTCTAAAAATAAATATTTTCAATGTTTATTAAAATATTTATTATGATTCTAAACATTGGAAAAAATGCAATTATTTTTAGAAAAAACAAAGAAAGTATACTTTAAAAAAATTGTTTTAAACTTTTTTGGCAGGCATTGAAATTTAGAATTATGATACATAGACAAATCTAATAAATTTGTGTTTTAAAAATGCTTTTTTGCATAAAGTTCAAAATTTTTTAGTAATTTGGTTAAATTTAAAAATGTTCAACTTGAGGCATCTAGCAAGACAAATTACAAATAATTCCATGCAAGAAATTCCAATAATCCTATACCAACCTTATTTCATGCGAGTAACTACAACAGAACTGACAATAAGCACAGTAGACATAGCGATAACATCTTTTTTGATGGCTCTGATAATGAGAATTCCCCTATGGTGATTTATGTTGATATGGATACTATTAAGGAGGATGATAATGAAAATAAAACCGATATTTATCCTTAACAAACTGATACAATGAATTCAGATCGTACTGTTCCAGATGATTTAAAGGCGGAAGTTAAAAAAACAAACTTGGTCTCAAATATATTGCCAATTTATGCTATGGCATTGGATATCAAAAAAACTGATCAACATTTATAATGTTTCCCAGACAAAGTTATTTCTACCACTATGTGTTTATGTAACATAAAATTTCTGTATATAATTAATTCAGATGGCTAGAGACGTTATGGTGAAATTGTATTTAATGTAATCTGACAGATAGCTCAAGTTGAATAAATTTTTTTGGTCCTACATAAAAATTTTTTCTCTATAAAAATAACTTTAACAGAGTAGTGAAATGGACTACACTTCTTATATACCCTCTATATTTGTTTATATGTTTGTCTTAAGCATGATATAGATGAAGGTACATGTATGCAAACAAAATATGCCGTGCTACCAAATCGCACTGTGTATATTCAAGTATGCATACCAAATTTCGATCTGCAGACATGTATGCAGTAAAATTATAGCAAAGCGCATATTTGGTCTGCATACTTAGTGTGCATACATGTAGCATCGTCTATATCATGCTTTAGCTTCTAATTAATGTATATATTTGAATTTTATTTTAAAGTAATAGAAACTTAAATATTCGCAGAGATCAACGATAGACTAATTAAGCTTTTCGACCATATAGGTGATCATATTAACAATATCAGGTATATCAGTGTAATTTACAAACTACACTCAGATGATAAAATAATAGTTGTAGTAGACACCGATTCCGTTCACCTACAACATATAAATTTCAATGCATACAAAAATATCTAAATATTAAATACACATAAAAATACAATTCATTAGATTTTGTTTACACAAAATTTTATAATTATAAATTAAAATATTTTAATTTATTAATAAGTTTTGGCAAATTAGTTTTACGAAAATTATTCAAAATAGGTTAATATATATTGAATAAATAAATTGTCTAAGAATTATATTTCGATTGTACTCACCGGTTGCTGCGCTGCTTTCTCAAATGCTCCGTCTGCTACGGGATTTATTATAAAATCACTAAGTAAAACGGCATCTTCTATTGCAAATAAAGTATCTTTGTTACTTTCATCTACAATTTTGTGTGCTGTTCCAATTGTACATTTGTTTAAAAATTCCGAAGACCCTGGCATGCGAACTTCATTCTGTCGTAAATAATTGTTTGTAAGTTTTTTTGCGTATTTTGAATCTTTAAACATTTCAATTGCCACGAAAAATTGCGAGAAAACTTTGTGGCACTCGATTTTATAATCTTTTCTACAAATTTGCCAATTTCCGAAAAAATTGGACAAGTGCGGGATTTTTAAATTGCAACAAACGAATAATCAGAACAAAACGTAAGCAAAAATGATAAATGCCAAAAACAGCCTTTCAGATCATTTGGGTATGTTCAATCTTTAAAGAGTCATTAAACATGTTTAATGTTAAGTTTAATGATGATACAACTTGTGTAGACAAAATGCCTGGTAACCGTCACTAACTTGGTGTCTACATTGACTAGACTTTAGAGTTTACGTTTGAACGCAAATCTGTATTATTTTCGAATTGCGTCGTTTTTTTTGTTAATTACTTGAAATACAATACGTACAATAATAAAAATACTTGTTTCATTTGACTATAACTAGTTCAAGTGCAGAGAACTATCAAGCAGTTTTGTTATACATTACAATACATTATACAAATGTCAAGTTGTCAAAGGATTAGTGCCAATTTAGCAGTAATCTAAAAGAAATTCATATTAATTTGGGAGCAGATCTGTTGTAATCGTTCTTGATGCTTTATCACCAACTTTTAAGTTACTGCATCTACAGTTTGATCTTCAAGTCCCTATGGAAGTCAGTATTTCTAGCGAACCACTTAACATCGATTTCTTGGGACTTTGTTTTGAAAATTTTAGATGAATTGAATGATCGTTTTTGGCGCAAATTCCCCTAACTGGATTCCATACGTATGCGCCGGACCGAAAGCTTGCTTGTATATATTCATTTGTTGGTTAAAGAGACGGGTGATTATTTTCCAAGAAGCCAATATAATTTTTTGTATTTTAATTATAGCTCAACTCGTTTCTAATTTATATGCTCTTATATGTTGAAATAACTTTGCATCTAAGTTTATGCCGAGGTATCCGTCTGAGTATGGTATTCGAACATTGTATATAGTTAGCGGCAAATAATCAATTTTTTTTGTTTGTGAAGTTAACATGTATGAATTTCGTTTGGTTCCTTCACAAATTAATATTTACATTTGTTAGTGAAAAGGTAACAAAAGTCGAATTTTCTCACTTGCTCTCAATATCAAATTTTTGATTTATATTCAAAACAATGACTAGCTACATAAATTTAAAACAAAATGTGCCCATTGCCATTTATTGATATATATTGAATTAATTTCAATTAATGATTCAGCTGAAGTACAAAATGTTGACAAAATTTATATAAATAAATTTTAATGAATAACATTTTGATTTAAGTATACTGATATATAAGCAATCATATATATTTAAAGCTATTTATATATATCTATATATTTAGAGTAAACAAATTATTGAATACAAGCCTGTGTTTATGAAAGAAAATGTGAAGAAGAGACTCAGCTTAAGCAGACAATCATTGCCAGATATAGTTGACACTTTGTTTTTTTTAAAAAGCTACAGTATTAGTTGTCATATTGCGCACCTTGAGATTATGTATGTTTTGGATGTTATTATTAGACATGAAGAAATAAAGTTTAGTGTTATAATGAACTCAGACACACTATCTCCACAGTCGTAATTATTTCTTTACTTTAAATATGTGCACTTTAATTAAAAAAAAAATTATATACTATTAGAATTTAGTGATTTATGACCAAACTTATTATTATTGTGTTGTATTTGACTAATGGTCAGGTCAGTCCCAATTGAGACCACATATTGCAAAATCCTTGCAATTGTTTTCTACCCTAAAATGGGTTTATCATTTTAAAAATGATTGTAAATAATAAATTAATTCTATATAATGTTATCTTTAAGTAGAGTTATTTGGAATATATAGAATATATGAAATAAATAAATATAAAAAGTAATTAAGCTATATACATATAAATATTAAAGAATAAAATTTATACTCTAAACTATACCAAATGTCCTTAATATCAAACTGTGATTTTGGAATAGTAAATAATTATATTGAGGTTTACGAACATTTCAAGCAAAGCGCATAACCGCTGAAAGTTCTCTCAGAGAGGCATATGTTATGCACACACAGGCTTGAGTCCTATTTATTTATGGTTTAATCCTATCGTCCTCATTTTTCTACCTTTTGTGTGTTTGATTTTTAGATTAAAAGAAGTTCCACTAATAGAGTACAGCTGTTTATTAACATTGACAACCAAGTACCGATTATCACTTCTGTTAAAGATTCTCCATTCGCAATAAAAGCAAACTTAACTCACTTCAATGACAATTTAAAATGCTAGCGTACATATTTTCGGTCCTCTGCGAATAGCTTGTACCACTTACAAATATCTTTTTTGCTCAGAGTAAAGTTGGAGCACATTTTAATTTAATACTAAGCGCTCGAAATTTTAAAAGTCATATCTTTTCAACAAATCGCGTATAAATTTTTTATATTTGAAATATTTTTTAAAAAGTTATATTATGTAAATAATTGGAATTGAAATTTTAATTCGATTTTAATATTAGCGAACCTACCAACTGAGATTCCTCATCAATATCGGAATCATCATCACTATCTAACTGCTGCTGTTGTGCGTTATATGTTTTATCCATTCCACTAACATTTATAAATTTAGAAATAAAGAATAACACAAATTTGCTATTGAAATACTAAAAACAAATTCATTAAAACATTTTTTAAGTCAACTAGAAACAATTTTTTTATTCAAGATTTATTCAAATAGCATTTGATTTTTTTATTTAAATATTTGAAGTAATACATTGGCATCTTAGATAATAATTTTTGTTTTGTTTGAGTTTATAGAAAACTTTATTTGATTTAATTACATATAAAATAACAAGTGATAAAAACAGGAAAATTATATGAAATCTATAAAAACTTTTAATAATCTATAGTCTTAAGCCTTTAAATAATGTGATATATTTTTTCTTTGTATATTCATTTGCGAAATACTGTAAATAATAATAATAATAATAATAATAATAAAAATAAAAAATAATTAAATATCATTGTAGGAGTATAAAGTGTGAAAAAAGATATAATAAATATAGCAAATAAATAAATTTGTTTTTTTTTTATATACATACATACACTTATAAATTGTAACTACATAGGTACAGGGGTATTACTTTGTGTATATAATGAAATTCTATATAAACTTTTTAATATTATTGTAAATAACGTTTAAATTGTTTATATTTTCTTTTAACATTTAAATAACTTTGTTTTATAAACTTTACTTCCATAAAATTTTTAATACTTTCTTTAACATATTATTTGTGATAGTTGGTATAATAGTTCATTTTTATATTTTTTTTATATATGTATATATAGGCGACCAAGTCGTCCTTAATTATGGCAGCGTATTTTTAAAGATTACAGTAACTTACTATTAAATTTCAATTAAAGATTTTTTCCATATTTATTTCTGTATTATAATAATAACAAACGTTCTACATACAGAATTTTAGTTCAATAATTTTGTAATGAATACAGAAATTTAATAATTTCATCAGTTTAAAATTACGTAGCGTTTAATTTTTTTTTTTACATTACGGATAAAAACAATGATATGCCCAAAAATTTGCAGTTTCAGTTTAAAAAACTATAGTTTTAATCAATTTAAGCATAAGAAGCGTCTCAGATACAATTAAAATAGAAGAAAAATAAATAAATAAATATTTTCAATATTTACAAGCACAGTTAAGCAGAAAAAAAATATAGCAAGTTCTTACAAAAGTAACTTTAACTTACAAAATACAGTTGACGAGGTTTATATATTGAAAATAGTTTCAAGACATAGAAAATAGTTTTATATGTGTTACTTGTTCTGTTTCTTACAATTATAACAACTTTAAGGACAAACTTCAAGGTAACTTACATTTATGTAAGCGGTTTTACAACACACACACTTTAAAATACACTAACATCAATATATTATAATAGTATATGTGATTGAGTAGGTTAGGAAAACAATTACATTTGTTATTAATTCTATAAAATTATTATTTATCAATTTTAATTTAGTCCGGCAACATATGTACGAAACTAACAGGAAACATGCCACGACGTGTAGGATCACCTTCGATAATACCTTCCATCCAATTCTCATCGTCTGTACGTTCGTTGAGTACGATTAAAATTTCACCTTCTTTAAATTCTAATTCATCGTCATTGTCTGCGGCACAATCATAGAGAGCGCGACAACGCCTATGCCCATTCTATAAATAAATAATGATTTTTATTACTTAGCTTTATTACTGTACAACATATTTGTATAATTCTTATTATTTTTATTTTATAATATAATTAAATAAAAATAGAAGAGAAATAAGACATATTTCTGAATTGTGAGTTCGCCACAAGATACTAAAACTTAAATATAAACAAAATAAATTTTGATATATTAATAATTTTTTTTTGTGTTTTGTTTGATAATTCTGGATATTTATTACACAAAATATACACTTATATATTTTTAAAACCACTTTAAATTAAAAGTAAATTATTAAAAATATTATTTATATACAAATATTTTTATATGAAACATCAGTTTAAATTATAAATATAAACTTAAAAATGGAGACTTGTTTGCAATTAAAAACAAACACAAGCGACAGTTATTTATAATTAAATAGATTTGTCATCATATAATTTTATAATAATAATAAACATTTTATAATAATAATAATTTTTTAATAATAATAATTTTATAATATTAATAGTTTTATAATTATAATAGTTTTATAATTATAATAATTTTATAAAAATAAAATTTTATAATAATAATTTTATAATTATAGTTATAATAATTGTTATTTTATAATAAAAATTTTATAATAATAATAATTTTATAATAACAATAATTTTATAATAATAATAATTTTATAATAATAATAATTTTATAATAATAATAATTTTATAGTAATAATAGTTTTATAATAATATAATAATAATAATTTATAATTATAGTTTTATAATAATAATTTTATAATAATAATAATTTTAGAATAATAATAGTTTTATAATAATAATTATTTCATAATAACAATAATTTTATAATAATGATTATTTCGTAATAATAATTTAATAAGAATAATGTTCAATACTTATTTATCTAAAGTAAGTATATAAGTAAGTATATATTTATATTTATTAATAAATTTATATTAATAAATTCATTTAATTTAAATATATTTCTTACAAAATTGTATTTTCCAGACATGCTTTTTAGTTGATTATCAGGTGATGAATTAATCCGATCATTATCGCTAGATGAAATATTTGATTCGGCTGAATGATCTAAGCCACCTCCTGAAGAATCCATATCTGTATTCCATGTTTCAAATTCCGAAAAATTTGCTGATTGATTTATTAGCTAATAAAAAAAGAAATAATAATAATTAATTAAATATAAAATTATATGAAGAATTGAAATAAAAAAAATGCGAAGTTAATGTTAGCGTATGCATAATACCAATATAAATACATTAATTTTATGTAATTCAAGAAGTGTTACATTGAGTTAAATATATTATTTTTTATAATAAAATTTAAACAAACACGAAAATTGCATATAACGAAACAATATTATTTATGTGAAAGCGATTTGTTACACTTTTTAACACAGCAATGAGAAACCACAATGTGTACTCAGTGTTAAAGGGAACAAAATGATATGTAAACTATCCATTTAATTATAAATTAGTTAAATGGTAAATTTACCTATTTTTCTCAAATTAATATATATCAACGATTTTCCAGAACATTATTTAAAGGCTTTAGAAAATATCGTTGATAAATTATTCACTTTAACATTAGTTTGAAGCACCAATTTATAAAATGCAATAAATTTTTTCTATTTTATGTTACCGTTTCTTCACTTGGTTGCGAAATTTTCAATAATTTTCTGTTTTTGTGCTGTAATTTAACATTTTTGATTATCATTTAAAATTAAAAATATATATACTATATATAAGAAAGACTTAAAATAATTGTCTTTTCAAACAGACTATAAAAAACTACTGATTCAGTTATTAACATAATTGTTTTCAATTAACTTCTAGTGGACTAATTTACGTTAATCTTGAAATATATTTGCACAAGTATACCTTTCGAGGTGGTGCTATAGGACCTTCATCCAAAGAACAAATACTTTCATTTGATTGTCCGTTTGCTATATCACGTTCTATATTAAAAAGTTATAAAATAATTAAGTAAAACATATTACAAGAATGTGAAAGCTGTGTCTTACCTGGTGGTGGACCAGGTGGAGGTATTTTTGGTCTTGTCAATCCTGATTTGTCTACGTGTTTAAGTGTAGGAATCTCACCAGCAGGAGGTAAAACCAATTTGGCACCAGCTAAATGGAAATTTCGATTCAGGGATTCACCACTAGGTGAACGTTTATGGCCGAATGTAGTCATGGTAGGTATGTTATTAATGCCACCAGCCGGATCTTGTGATAATGATTTATCAAATCGTTCATAATAACCATGTGATCCACCGCCACTAATACGTGGACTGCTATCGACTGAACGTAAATGCGGTAATGTACCATACACAACGTCGATTGATTGATTTTTGTGATTTATCGTACGTATATCGTTCGAATCAAAATTTTGGGAATGTCTTGGTGGATGCGGTAGTGTACCATAAAATGAACTAGAGGTTGAACCCGGTGGTGGTGCTGGTGCAGTACGTTTCTTTAGTGAATTCATATTTGCTAATAAAAATAAGAAAATAAGTTGTGTTTTGTGAAATATTAGTAATAAAAAAAATAAATTACCTGTAGATGTAGATTTCCTTGCACCCGTAACATGTGCCAACTCATTTGCAACAGCAGTGCGTGCGCCACGCATACTTTGGCTAGAAGCGGAACTTGGACTTGAACCACCACCAGCACTGCCACTACCACTTAAGTATTGTGCCATCGAAATATGTTGCTTAGGTGAGGTACCAGCAGATTGATTATAATTGGGTACTCCGGTTGGTAAAGTAAATTGTCGTGTAGGGCAATTGGCAATTGGACTAGAACCGCTTTGTATAGAATCACAAGTTGAGGAACGTGAACGTAATACTGGCGAATCACCACCTGCAAAACTTGGTGGACGTGAACGTGATTTCTATGAAATGAATAGACACATTAATATAAATCAATTTCAAAGAATATAAAGCACAATATATACACACTCTTTCATCAATAACTGTATCATCATCTGAAAAATCGGTTGAACCATCTTCATTCGGTAAGTTCCAATCAGTATTAATATGATCGAAAGCGCTTTTTTCACGTTTAATGGCACATTCAATCTAAAGTGTAAAATATATATTAAATAATTATTCTTCGGATTAAAATTTTAAAAAATATTTTTAAATTTACCAGTTCTTTGCAGCCATTATGTCCCATCTCTTTGGCAATATCCAGCGCTGTTTTATTTTGCGAGTTTCTTAATTCGAAATCTGCTCCAGAACGCAATAATAACTTCATACATTCGCGACGATCATGTAAAGCACACAAATGCAAAGCAGTATTTTTTCCAGTAACATCTAAGAGGCCAGGTGGATTTGTTGCTTTATTTAAACCCTTTGGTGGCATATTTTGTATAAGGAAATCTACAATATGTAATGTGGAGCCCATTTCCCGTAGTACAGCTAAATGCAAAGCCGTCTCGCCGGCATCTGAAGATGGCAAACAACAAGTGAGATCAGCCCCTTCTGCCCATACTTGTAACAATTGGCTCATATCAGCATTTACAATTGCTTGTTCTAGATCGCAACGTAAATCATTATCATCAGCGCAGGTACGCATCACATATCGTTTAGCAACATACTTGGCACGTATAAAATCGTAACGTTGTTCCCTATACATAACAAAATGAAGAAAATTAATAGTTAATAATGAGTATGCAATATAATATATCATTATTCCCTACATAGTGCTTTCAGGATGGAGTTTGCCTTTGCCTAAGGTGGCTTCCATTATTTCATTGAGAGTATGATTGCCCATTGCTCTAGCAATTAATAAATTTGCAGTTGTTAAATTATCTAATGTTAAACTTTGTATGCGAGAGTGATGCACGCCTAAGTCTCTATGTACTCCAGAACATTGAATACAAACAAGTACACCAAAATTCAAACTTATCCAAGTGACATCGTTTCTTGAGCCACAATCACAACACTGATCGTTGCCTGGTAACATTTGGACGTATCTACAAAATAGATATTTAAAATTATTTTTTATATTTTGAGTGATGTGTAATAATTCTACCAACCTTATAACAGTCTTTTGAAGCTCTACTAAACTAGGACTCATTTGGGGATTGGCATGTTGGAATGCTTTAGCTAGAGCTTTTTCTTTACAATTTACTAAAACAGCCATCCAAGCTTTTTGATCTACTTCATCTTCGGCTTGAAAGTGATATGGACGATTATCTTTAAAATAAAAAAACATGTATAAAAAATCAAGTGAAATATATTCATTAACTGAAATAAATGAAATAAATGAATATTATATTAACAATATTGAATATTGATATTAACAAAGAGATCTATTCTCGAATAAAGAAAAAGGTCTCTTAGTGATGAATAGTTTTTTAATTAACTTTGGCCATACAGCTGACTCGAATATTATCAAATATTAATCTTTCGAAATATGTCTGTATATTAATATTTTTTTATATAGTTTATCACTTACAGCTTATTAAATCAAAGCCCCGTTTATCATCGGGCACTGGTTTGATTTGGCATGTCAATAAATTGACACGTGTTGGTGGTTTTGTTTCATCTGCATGACAAATATCTAGAAATCCATCACTTGTCACACGACATCGACGCTTCTGCCAAACGCGACGTACTTTGCCCTCGCTCTTCTTCAATAGATGACCTGAACGTGTAACTCCGTGATGCTTATCGCCTTGCAATTGATGTAAAGAATAACCGGTACTCCCACCTTTTTCTGTTGGCACATTTTCCACACGCTCAAAATCTGGAGTGCTACGTAATAATGTTCGCAAATCAAGTAAACTACGGCGATCTTCGTCCTGTTTTTGCTTAATCGTTTGTAATCTTTCGCTTAAGTCAGTGATGTAGGTACCAAAGTGTTCAATGGTTTGAAGGCCATCCTTGAAATAACTTTTTAACGAAAATATTTTAATTTAATATAATGGCACATATTTGATATATGCAACAAACATACTTATTAAGCGCATGGTAATACTCTATAAAATGTTGTAACAATTCAATGCCGGTCTTCGTTTTGATTTCTTTATATTTCAATAAATACTGTAAAATTTATATTAAATAATTATTTTAAAGTAATATTAATATATTGTTATGTTCTACCCACCTCGCAAGCCTGCAATTGATACAGACGTCGTTCCTTTTCCATCTCATCTGCAACAACCGCAGCATCAATTTCCGTTCGAACCATACCTGCCTCCTTCGCCTGCGCTTTTTTCTCTTTTTCAATTTTAATAAATTTGGCTTCATAATCCTTGGCTGCCTTATCAAAAGGCCTTTTCATTTCACCCTTGACGCCACGCAATTCACTTTTCAGCATTGAATCAACCGGAAACATGACAATATTGTTGATATTTTGCATCTGTTGACGGAAATAGTTTCAATATTCAATATTAGTATTTAGTATTTCTGTACATACCAATGTTTTCATTAATGCACTTAATTCTTTAGTAACTACAGAGAATTTCAAAAATGCGGCTCCAATATCAGGTTCATCTTCTATAACTTTTCCACCTAGTCGTTCCAAAGCGCGCACCAAGAACATTTCATTGTCAACATGAGCTAGGATTCAAATAAAATTAATTAAATTAAGACGACTTCAAATATTTTAGCTTTTTTCGACTTACTATTGCCGGAATTGTGTATTGCCTTAACAGCTTTTTTAAGTTTTGCTAGCCCTTCTCGATCGAATTCCAGACGCTAAAAAAAATTAAGAAAAGTATATTAATTATAATTATTTTATTTTATTTTTATTCTATTTTAGTAATAATTAAAATGTATAAGTTAAAATATAATTATTAATAATTTATTGTTTTAATTACTAAAATTTTTGATCAATAGTTAAATATATTTTTTAAAAAAATTTAGTTTTTAAAAAATTTTTTTTTATTTAAACCAAGGTATTGAAGACAGCCTGAAGATGACTATAGAATATAGTTGAAATATTGGTTTAAGTAAAAAGATTTTTTTAAATGTCTATTATTATATAGTTATTGACCAATTACCCTGCTTTAAAAACAATATTACTTCTTTCTATTATATACGATTATAGAATTAATTTATTTAGGGGTCCAAACTGCTTACTATCTTTGGTTTATTGGATTATGTATTTTATTCATTATATTCAAATTAATTATCAACTGTATAGCACATTTGGAGGTCGAAATTCTTCTTTTTTCATTTTTTTAAATTCAAAACTTGTGTGATTTGCACAGATTTTAGATCGAAAAAACCCTCAGATTGGAGAAATAATTTAGGCTTAAGTTTAACACATATATTGTGCACTTAACGACTTATTAAGCATTCCTCGTACTCGTATACCAATTGATAAGGATTGTATTACTTTTTTAATAGAATTTAATTATTGTAAGTATACATTAAAAATAATTCTTTTAATACTCTATATTCTTATCAGTTATAGTAAACGTCATAAAGTTTTTAATATCATGGCGTTAACAATTCCAGATATGATAAAGATTATTTAATACATGGAAAAGTGTTAGAACATTTAAAAGTAAAATATCTTAGTTCTAAATTTTTGCAAAATATTTCAACAACACAATAATTTAAATATTTGTAGTTTTCTTTAATATATAATATTTGATATATCTGTTATAATTTTTTTATAAAGAAATTTTAAGAGAAGAAATATTTATTGTAAAAAAATTAGACAAGCATTTCATTCCAATCGAGATCTTAACGTTTGTTTGCAACTACTTCCTCGTGATATTGTAGGTATTAAACTCGGTTTTAGATTCAAGCATTCACTCATTCGCTCGAACAAGTTTATTATTCATTTGTTTATTAACTATTAATATTTTAATATGATGAGTAGGCGATATAGGCAGAGAATAGAATAGCAACTAGTTAAGACAATTAATAGTTTTTTATGTTCTGCATTATTACGAACATTCTTTAAATGTTTCTTTAAACTTTCTTTAAAGTGTTCTGAATAATAAATGCAATAATTATGATTTATAAAAATTAATCATATATATAAATACATAAATCTTTTTATAAAGAAATGAATCCTTGAGTAGATAAATTTTATTTGCTAAATATTATTATTAAATAACTTTTATATATATCTATATTTAATATTAGTTTGTTATATTTATGTATGAATAAATAAAATAAAAGTTAAAAATTTTATTTTACAGAAATTAAAAAATTATGAGATTAGTTTTAATTTTTTGTGCTTGTAAGACAAACTTTATTATTTTTTTTATTTTTTTGATTTTTAAAAAGAAATTTAAAACGATAGGCAATAATTCATTTAGAAGTTTTATCATTAAACAAATGTACTATATCTTTTTGGTGACACAACAGAGCTTGGTACATGTGAAACCATTTACAGTCTGCAATGTAATGTGTTGTTTATGAAAACATTGAATTTTTATAATGAAACACGCGATATGAACTATTTCCTCTTCCATGCGATACCAGACGATATCAATCAGTTCAAAAAGTACACAAGGTCACCCAAGTTATTAAATTTAATAACATACATTTTTTCTCCTAATAAACACAAATAAAAACAATTGCAGAAATGATTTCTGCAATTTAAAAATATTTCATATTTCATCGTCAAATAATGAAAGTTATTTACTGTAGAACGTACATACGAGTACGTAGAATCACATACAACTCTACGATATGAATCAACAAACAGTTTTATTAGATTAATATATTACAATAATTAACAATTATAAGTTGTAAAAAACAGGGTGAGGAATTAACTGACACCTTCAACGAAGTCAAATAGCCCATAAATTCTACAATTATTAGTTCATTGGAATCATTTTACGTTTTAAAGACACATAAATAAAAAAAATTACAATTATATATTTGAAACTTACTTGACAAGTACATACTTCTTTATAATTTATTAAATAAACAATAAAAAATTAAATTTATAGTTAAAATGTCAAACTAATAAGTATAATATATAGGGTGTATTTTTTAAAGCGAAGTAGAATTTTGAATTATTTAGATTTTTTTCACTTATTTTCTGGTATTAATATTTTTCATATATACCATACAAATGTCGAACCAAATCACACTCTACTTATCAAGTCATATAAAACAGCTGTTAATTTCAGGGTAATCTTCCTACGCTGACAAAATATCTAGAGTGTTATAAACTCATCCCAAGGGGTATACATTTCGCTCGAGATTTACTAATCGAAAATTAAAATTACATTAAATGTGAATCTCGATTGAAAAAGTTATCCCAGTTTTACCAATCTAAAATGGCATAACTAAATACTTACTACCAAGGTTATCTGTATGCAAACTAAGTCCGATTCAAATATTATTCCATAAATATATTACATACTTTCTGTGATTATGTTTGTTCACAACCCTCAAATCGTTGTGGACTTATCCGCATAGACTAAGGACTTTAAATAGCTCTACAATAAATTCTTTACCGGTTTATTTCTGCAGACAATATTGACACAGTTTGAACAGTTGCTTCAATAACTTGTTGATTTCTCAACGAATATATTCACCCAGACATGGAAAAATGAATCGTTATCCATAACTCTGTTTTGAAATGTTCGGCGGTAACATATCAATTTACTTCATGTTTAAAAATTGATCATAATCATACCACGAGACCCTTAGTTGCACCAAATGAAACATATTTGAAGAAAAATCGGTAGCTAATGAATTACCATTGGATATTCATTATTCTTAATGCTATTAAGACCTATTTGTAAACGCAATTGTGTTTCATTCTATAAACATTTCTAACTGAAGATTTACTTTAGTATACATACATGCATAAATACAATAACTTATAAACGCTATTTGGAACTAAACAAAATAATTTGCCGGAAATTACTTTATAATAAGTTGTGTTAATTGATTATTGACCGTTTGAGTGCTATTGTACATACAAAGTGAAAACCCTATATATAATATGTTCAGGAAGAGTTTTATAGATAAAAACCCAGATTGAGCTGAACAGTGGTGACCAAACATTAATTAAACATTCCTTCCACAACTTTTAGTTGTCGCTAGAATATCATATTCGCGCATAAACATGGTTCGAGTAGTAGAAATAATGCTTTCTTTTGTTAGACCCTAATTAAAACAGGTTTAAATGCCCCAATTAACATTTAACTTAGTATTTATTTTTCCGTACAAAGTGTTATTCTGTGACTGCTTATGAGTTGATATACCTGATATTTATAGCATCTTTTATATTACTTTATTTCAGAAAAAAAAACATTGGAGACGATATACTTTGCATGGTTTAGAGTACAATTTAGGTCGCAAATCTAAATTTATTTAATTTCTGTTTTATAATATTTTTTTCAGTTATTTAATATTTTTGTTTCCTTTATTAAAGAAATGATTGATTCTCTTTATGTTACCACTATATGGCATTTATTCTTCTTTAATAAAAATTAATTTAATTAAAAGCTATTGACTTCAAATCGTAAAGGTTAGTAAACACATAAATTTAATTTAAATTAATTGACTAAATACCTTTAAACAATTAAAGTGAATTTATAACAAATATTCAGGCGAGTATATTTTAAATTAAATAAAAATTAAATATTTATTTATATTATAAGAAATGGAAATAAAAAACAACTTAAAAATTATTATTCAATGCTTTACATATACTCAAACCAAATAATGTGAGATTTTTATTTATAGATTAATTAATCTAGATGAAGAGTCGATGAAGAATATATAGACTCCAAGTAGCAGACCCATAAAACAGAACTGAAGCAAAAACAACCCTTTGTTAACAAATTGAAAACCAGAATCGAACTGAAAAAATATATCACTTTATTTCGACTAATCACTCCAGAGTTTGGCACCTGTACGGTAAATTTTTTAACAAGCAAAAAAATCGAGAATACAGATACAAAAATCCTTTATTTCTACAGAAATGGATCTACAATACATTCAATAATTTTGAATCTGTTTAACGCACAAATTTAAGGAAAACATATTGTTTGCATAGTTCGCTTGGGGTGTGGCGAACAGTACTTAGTCGTTGAACTTAACGAGTGACTCCGTTTCAAGAACAGTCGGTTCTATTCTCATCTATATGTTGATCTGACATTATATATATTTATTACAATTTTAAGTGACACTTTAGTGCCCAATATGTTAAGGAAAACTTAAGGGACAATAATAATAAGGGTCACTTTAGTATGTTTTGTATCTCTGTAACTTAATGGCAAAAAAACCTGACAATGGATTGAGATTCATTTAATGATACAATAAGAAAATATTTTATTATATTAAAATAATATTAATATTATTATATATTATACTATTAATATTGTAATTAGGTTCGATAAATAAATGAAATTCTTTTTTCCACAAGAATTATTCACGTGATTTTAATGATGACAAAACAAATTAATTTTTTTTTTGTAATAACACTGAAGATGGATATCTGCTAAATATATATATACATAAATAAACAACTGTGATATATGTTTTCTTTAATCTTAAGTTTGTTTTTATATAAGTCATATAAAACATAACTTTTAAAAGCACGACTTAAAGCCCGGCACATTTTAAAAAAATTAATAAATATATAAAAAAATATTCTTTCGGGACTGAGTCGAGAAAAAACCTTATTTTTGTTGAAGCAAGAACCGGTATCGTACCGATATATTCTAATTGAACCATAAAAAAATGTGTAGCTTGAATCCCAGCTATCAGGCACTGGAAAGCAGAAAGCAGAAAGATTTTCTACAGTTACATAAGCAACAATAAACACCAATATTAATTACAAGACAATTATGATTCCTGACAGTTCTCCAGCTTATTCATTAAGGGGGGAATACTGTGGAACTAAGTACAAACGACTAATCAGACATTACTTGAGAATCAAGCATTAAAGATAATGTATGTTATTGCACAGTCTGCTGCACTTTAGCTTTTCTACAGTCAACATCGCCAAATAACGATATACCTGGACTGCTTGGCCACATATAGTACTGCTATACTACTCCCGTTATACGTTGAATACCTCCCCTAGCTATGTCTAGCTTGAATCCCAGCTATCAGGCACCGGAAAGCAGAAAGCAGAAAGATTTTCCACAGTTACATAAGCAACAATGAACACCAATATTAATTACAAGACAATTATGATTCCTGACAGTTCTTCAGCTTATTCATTAAGGGGGGAATACTGTGGGACTTATTAGGCTACCCAAGTACAAACGACTAATTAGCAGGGACCGTAACAGTTATCATAAAAAAAATAAAAATCATCTTATAACTGTTATCATATGCATTTTAAAATAAAACTCAAAAAATAATAATTAAATTTGATTTTTATTATATTCATCAAAAATAATAATTATTATATGCCTTTTATTTTTTTCGCGCAGAAATAACTCTTAAAATTTGCTTCTTATTTTAAAACGCACAAATAACTGGTATACTTGCGTTATATAATATAAAAAGCAAGAGTATCGCGCAAATTCTGCGCGATATTTTTAAAATGAAAATATAAAATGCAATTTTCATACAAGGTAGTTGTTTTTGCAATTCCATAGAAAATGTTTGAAAAGGTTGGTGCAGGTAAAGATTTAGTTTAGTTTTTTGTTTTTGTATTTTGCATACAAATTTGTTCTCCTACAAAATACAAAGATAAATACAAAATATGAATCCAAAATACAAAAACAAAAAACTGAACTAAATCTTTACCTGCACCAACCTTTTCAAACATTTTCTATGGAATTGCAAAAACAACTACCTTGTATGAAAATTGCATTTTATATTTTCATTTTAAAAATATCGCGCAGAATTTGCGCGATACTCTTGCTTTTTATATTATATAACGCAAGTATACCAGTTATTTGTGCGTTTTAAAATAAGAAGCAAATTTTAAGAGTTATTTCTGCGCGAAAAAAATAAAAAGCATATAATAATTATTATTTTTGATGAATATAATAAAAATCAAATTTAATTATTATTTTTTGAGTTTTATTTTAAAAAGCTCATATATAAAAAGCATGCATAATGTTAAGGATAAAAGTAGTTAGAATGATAACTATTTACTTAAATAAGAGTTTAGACAACTTTTTGTTGCTGCTTTTTTTCATAAAAAATTTTAAAATAACTGTTATTTTCGGTCCCTGCTAATTAGACATTACTTGCATTACTTGAGCATCAAGCATTAAAGATAATGTATGTTATCATTGCTCAGTCTGCTGCACTTTAGCGATATATGTGGACTGCTTGACCACATATAGCACTGTTATACTATTCCCTTTATACGTGGACTACCTCCCCTGAATGGAATCGAAGGACTACATTTATATATACTTATATTCATTATTAATGCATTATCACTGTTAAACATTAAAATTATTTTAAATTTATCTGAAAGCCACTTCTGAAGTAAATTTCTGGTTAAGGTTCTGCCTGCTATATAGTCTCTGTCATTTCCTTTTAACATGTTACAAATACCTGACCAAACTAAGAGCTGTTTAAAGGATATTTGCTTTATAATTATTTAAAATTTTCAATAAATAAAATTTTATTAAAAACAACAAATTAATTTATTCAGTGAACCGAATACCCATTACTAAAACAATAATAAAATAATAAAAACAATAAGAACAGTGGAAAATTGTATTTTATACGTTAAACGAGCTATTAGCCCGATATGTGGTGAATCACTTAATAAATAAATGTTAATTATTTAATAAATAATATTAAGTATATACAAGTTTTGCAGCAAATAATTCTTCATACTAAAAATATGTAGATTAGGTTTATTTTGAGAAATAATATGTATCGCGTGTTGATTTAATATCGGAAATGCCTCTGGTGGTTCGGTTTTATCGGCGCCCATAAACAAACATGTTAAATGTGTGTTTTATGAATACGAAAATATGCAAAAAATATTTACTCATTTTCACCATAAAGAGGTGTGTTTTAAGTTTTTAATTACAAATTTGAATTTGTTAGTTAATTTTTCACACATTTTCATTTCTCAGTACAGAGAATGTCAGATGATATGTGCGATATTTTTGCTATATTTTCTAAGAGTCTCTCAGTCGCATATTCAATGAGTAATCACAGGTGGCGGCAGTGGCGCAATTAATTTTGCAGTTATTTGTTCTTCCATAAAATAATTATTGAAGAAATGCAATACTTTATTACAAAAAAAAAAATATAAAAAAAAATTAAACTGTTAACTGCTTAAATTAGCATAATTAATTTATTTATTTATATTTTGTTATTTCATTTTTTTTTAATTGTTTAGATTGCGGTTGTGGTGAAACTGTTAAGAGTTTGTTGCTGTTTTTTGAAGAATTAAACAAAACAGAAATAAAATCTTAATAATTTAAGGTATTGAAAAGATTATTTTTGTTTTTATCTTCACCAGATACTTCTAAAAAAGAAAGTAAAGAATGTTCAAATATTGACTAAAGATTTTTAAACTCAAGATTATGATGATCTATGTGCACAGAGAATTAATAATATTAGAAAGTATAATTAGCTAATAAGTAACTAATCATGGTTGATCGGTTGTGATGACTTATCGGCAGATACTCTTCAATGAGTTTTCCGTTTTAACAGAACATTCCTCGCGAAAAAATCCCTCTAAATAAAATATATATATATATGGTTAAGTTTATGCAATCTAAGAAATCATTTTTAATGATGAATACTCTGATAGGTTGTCAAGATAGTATTTTTGTGAGCTAAGGTTAAACAGTCACACACAGTCATGTGTGATTCTCTCTTAATCGCATAAGTTTCCACAACTTTTACAATAGATGTTGAACTACAATATGACGAACTATATTACACTGATAACCTGAAAGAACTGCAATTAGTCCAGCAGTATGAATCGGTGCCTGTTATTGAGCTTTCTGGATCTGATCTTATTGTACGAAACGAAGATGTTTTGCAAGTTGTGAGTAACTTCTAACCATTATTCGATAGTTAACTAACTAACTAGTTTACTTACTAACAAATTAACTAGTAACTAACTAATTATTATTAGTTAACTAAAAAAACGGAGATAGGTGTTTCTATTAACGTTCTCTAGGATAACATATACTGGTATCCTTAGGGAAATTTCCATAGATTCGCTGTATAGTCATCAACTTTTTCAGGAACCTTTTTCGTTCCGGCAAAAATATTGTTTTCTTTCAAGTTTTTAGTTCAATCAATTTATACAACAAATTAATAAACTTCTACGTTTATAATTTAAAAAAGTTTTCGGTTAACGGTTTAGTTTCAGCAGGGTTTTACTTAGTAGTTAATTTCAACATGTGATTCTGAGAGTAACACCAGACCAATTTTGATACTCTATAAAAAAGTTGCACACATTTTAAGATCTCGTCCACACTCTTTCCAATTTTCCTTATCCTTTTCAAATTTATTAAAAATCCCAATATTTTCCTTCATTTGTCGTAGTGAACATACTACTTATATTTTAGTGGAAATATGATTTCTGCAGCCTATCTACGCCCACTATTTTTTTATTAATTACTTACTATGAACACTCTATTATCATGATAATTCAATTATGCTTTCTGCCTGCGGGTCTCAACTCCATGGGATCTCTTGGAATGATAATCAACAGCAAAAGCAATACTAAGAAAATTTATTATTAACGAAACTTTATATACAGAATGAAAAGAATTTTTTAGGATCTTATTTAAACATCTCTTTCCCTTTCAGTTGTAAAAATTATGAGTTCTCTATATTAGCTTGGTAAACAGATTTTAGTAAAAACATCATAAAAGGATTTTACGAGTAGAAGCATCGTGAAATGGATTTAGTTGTTGATATATTATGTAAAAAAAGTGGTAAAAGCGTGAAGGAATTCCATACAGATGGATTGCATTTTTATATATGCATATATATTATACTAATAATCGAGTATACAAAACAAAATTCATTACAAAATCGAGAAAAAAAGTAAATTTTTATACAGAAACATTAAATTGCTAAATGAATGTTTATTTGCAATTTACTGTGTCCATATATAAACAGTCAAGTATAAATTTTTTATGTATTTGGCACGATTGAAATTTATAAAATATAAATGTTTATTTACATATTGAAATTACACTTGAATTTTTTAAATGCTATCAAGTCATTAAAGATTAAATTATACATTGCATACAAAGCAAATTGTGCATAAATGTACGTCATACAGAATAGAAATAGATATATGTATATATATGTTATACCCTATACAATTTCAGAAAAAACTTTCAGTTTATTTTAGATTATGTGATATTGTTTAAGCATAGAACAATGTCCCAATGAGTTATGATCTAATTTGTTTAATTATTTTTCTAGATCCAATCGAGTTTTTGAAACTTACTTCCCAAAATAAAACTTAGTATACAACTAATAGCTGAAATTTACATAAATAACACTATCAAAGTGTCTACAGTAAACAATATCCTATTTCAATTATTATTATCTTGGGAGATTTAGATCGCAGGGTTAACAACTTAAACATCTATCGTCCTCTTTTTGTGAATCTTATTGTTTCTCCTATCGGAGTTGTATTTCTTCATCTGATATGAGATGTGCTCTAAGGTATTTCTATCGGCTATGTTTCAGAGCCGGGCAAACTCCCGGCATGGAAATACCCTACAAAATCTACAAGTTCCATTACAACACGTTTGCAGTTGTGTAAGTGGAGACTTTAACTAAAACTTTAGAATTATATTTACTTGGTTGCATACAATCCTTTCAGGTTGCAAGTCCCTATAAACGATTTTTATTGTGATAGCTCTAGATCATACCAGTATAGCTTTATTTGTATCTTCTCTTTTTTTTCGAAGAGGAAAGAGGACCAAGCTTGTCTTCTCTTAACTCACAGAAGGGTCCCAACAGAAAGGCTGTGGCTTTTTCTGGTAGGCTTGTCTTTAAGCCCACTTCTAAACTAAGAACTAAAATTTATACAAACAATAAAAGAATTCGTGGATTAAATTTTTAGCAAAAAGTATTTAAAGTACATAACAGACTCTCAATTGTAGTATTTAGGACGTGTGCGAGTTAGGCTAAGTTGCGTTCTAAATGAAAGACATTCTAAGTTGTGCTGATAATGCAGTGATATATCGATACGTGTTGATAAATGGCTAAATGTGTGCAGTGCAAAAAATCCCAAAAAATCTCCCATTTGGTTTAGCATCAACTTAGCCTAACTCGTACACTTCCTTAGTACTAATTTGGACTACTTATATTACAAATTAATTTGAAAAATATACACTGAGAACTAAGGAAATACAAAAAAATAGCCCCCCAACATAAGATATTATACTATCACTGGTATGTAGGAAACTAAAAGATATGGATATAAAGATATAATGTCATTTTTAGTGTTGTAGCAAGTACAACTTAAAAATAAAAATTATATATGAAGCGTTGAAACATTATCCAAAAAGATGAAAAGAATAAAATATAAATTTAATTTTTAAGGTCAATTATGACGAAAGAAAGTATGTTTCTTAATAGAAACTATTGTTTTTACATAGAAGCACGAGTATTTTGAGCAGTAGTGAATTACAACAACAAACTTTTTATTATTTATTAATTAGCAAAAAATTTAATTAATAAATAAATAATAAAAAATAAAATACTAATATATAATAATAATAATATTAACATTATATTAACATTATAAATATATAAATTAATTAAATTAATTTATTTCAACGACTGACATTATTATTTCCACAGCTGACAAACAAAAGATCATATACCCAACAGCTATTTGTTATTTTATATATATTTATGTTTACATCCTAATACATTTACTTATTGCAATATCTGAAGATTACTCATAGTAGAAAGTAACCAACTACTTCATCTGTATATTCATTTGTCACACCTTACCAACTACTTTGAAACACTTCGATCATTGTATACATACATATGTCACTTAAAAGATCAAAGGTCTTTCCGCCTGGTGACAAGTTAAATTAGAAAATACCTTTTTCAAACATTGATATTCACTATCTGTACTTGCTTTATTTGCACAAAAAAAATATTAGCACTAAATGCAAATTGTTTTTCAAAAAAAAAAAAAAAAAAGCAACTGAAACTAGTAAAACACTGGTTATTTGTTTACCAAATTTTTGACCCTAAAAAAAACTGGATTTCGCAACAACTACGTTATCTTTACTGATAAATTGAAGGTGAACTATATATTGTAATTATCCATTCTCATTTCTCAATAGTTTGGCATTATGGTAGATATCGTTTATAACCCATTTCACATGAAACATGATCAGCTTAGACCATAAGAAGCAGACTTATAAATGAATTTTAGGGTGTACTTATTAGTTCTTACCACGATCATTGAACCAATTTATTGCATATCAGAATATCAGATAGATATTTTGAAAAAGAATTACCGACTTTTAGCGTGTGCCAGACATAAGTGATAGAGTAGGTATAATATACATTACACGTAGATAGAGGAATAGGTATTAAATGCATATTAACCCATCAGATAATCTGTTATTTGTACAGCAATTGTATTGAACAGTAAAAACAATCTAGATCACTCAGGTGCTTTGTTCTATTTTAATTTTGGAACCTATCTATTTATACATATTATCATATGTATAATTTGACATTTATGGTCGGGCATTACCTTATTAAACACAGATAGAACTGAGAATAAATTGAGACCCATATCTAGGAAGATCGATGTTAAAAGAAATCACGTTCCACAATTTATAAATTTATAGGTCTTGTAACAATCTGGAATGTTACTGTCATCTAAAGTTAGGTTTTCCAAATAACAATTTATTTGGTTTTATTTTATTTAAAAAGATGACATTATTTAAAAAAGTGATGACGAAGGAACGACCTACGATATTTATTCTGCTTAGAAAGAGTTTGGAAACGGTATAAACTGTACTATAAACTATAAAGTGTACATTCTACATTCGAAAAGCAAATACATAGAGAGTAATAATAACAACAAATTTTTAATTTTAATGCAATAAGGTTTGGTACATAAGGCTTTACACTTTTTAATACTCATATGTCTATATGCGCATTTTTATATAGTACATAAATGTGTTTATGCACATATAGATAATAAGGAACATAAGGATAACACATTTTACTAATATGTGTAAAACGAATAACATTCTTTTAAAAGAAAAATTATAAGCTAGTTTATGCTACTGAAATTATAACAAAAGTTACTAAAATTGCTCATATGATTCTGTATACATAAGTACATTTCACATGTGAAGTGGCCCTATGCTCTATTGGTAGTTAATGGAACAAAGAAGAGAAAGAAGATATATATAATTATATATATCAGTTGATAAGTACATATTAATTGCAACGACCATATTATGATCCACACTATTAATGTTAGGTACTCATATTTACTTACTAAAATCGCTATATATAAAAAATTTCGTTATAATTTCTAGACATTTTTATGTTTACTTCGCGCAATTATGTTTGTAAAGAAATTTCTAAACTTTACAAGGTGTCTAGAAATAAATCAGCACAATTTGTAATGTTATCCAATTCAAAACCTTAATAAAAGTATTCAATACATTTCTAGACATATGACCATTATATTTTAAAAAACTTCCCTTCCTTGTGCCCTGAACCAATATAAAAATAAGACTATCCTAAACATAAATTCTCGAATTACTTATTCTATTTAAATATTTGACTATTTTTAAATGAATGTCATGTGTTCATACAAACAGTTTAATATTACAAGTACATTTCACATGTGATATATACTGGTATAGTACTGTGCATTCATTATTCGTATTGAAACGCATATTTGCATATATCTCCAAACAAAAATTGTGGGCAGATGTGCAACATTTCTGAAGTATATTTTATGTGAAGCACAAAAAAACAGAAAGAAAAAAACGTTACTATGTTAAATGAACTATAATATATTTAAAGCTGGAGAAATATTATACAATATCTGTCAGACGTAGACAGAAAAGGAAATTATAAAAACACCCATTTCAACTGCACACAACCACTTGACTGGCACTGTGCCAGTTTAAAATTATTTTAAATAATTAGAGGATTCAAAATCATCAAGTTGAGGAAATATAATATGTAAATATATATAGTTTTTTATTTTATTTGTTTAAAAAACAAATGTTCACTTAGCTAATATAAGTTTTTTTTTTCTTGACGATAATTGTGAATATATTTTCTTTGTGATTTAATCGTTTTATTATATACACGAATATAACATACTTTTAAAATGAATCTTTAAAGAAGCTCGAAAGAACGATAGCAAAACGATGACAATAATACGAGATCGTCCTGATCTTGACCGCAAATCTCATGACAGTTAGTCAAAAGAGTTTAATAAAAAATTTATAATTAATTTTTTATCTAATTTATACATTTATATAATGTGATTCATTTGATTTGAATTGCATTTTGCTAAAGACTTTAGCTCGGAAATTAGTATATATAGTTATTATTACCTTTCCTAAACTTATTATTTGTCAGATTTTATATATTTCTACAAAGGGTTAAATGTACTAATATTACCTTTTGGGTTTCTAAAATTTTAAATCTGTATTATAAACATAATTTATAAGACTTTTCTAACTATAAATATTACAATTTTATATTGCAAAATGTATATATTTTTTTAAAGAATATATTAAATAGATCTGGTCATTTATTTAACTTAAATCATAAAAGTTAATTATATTTTAATATAACTTTCAACAATAAATAAATATATATACTATATAGACATATATTCGAAAATAGTTTTATAAATACTACTTATATTTCTTTTAGACTTACCTCTTCCAGTACTGAAATTGTTTGACGACAATCCGGCATTCTGGTTGCAAATTTTGACGTTGTAGGCGAATTATAATCATCTCGAGTCTCTTCCACAAACTCCGATATACCAATGAGTGCTGGCGGCATTTTGATCAATTCTACCTTGAGCACTGTAATCAGTGCGCCGCCACAGGGGTGTTATCAAGAGAAATGGAAACAAAAAACAAGCTGCAAGAATTAAGGCAAACGTACAAATAAAAAAAATTCGTAGCAGCTGCAATAAACGAACAAATGAAAATACAGTTTTGTTGTTGTTGTTAGTCTAACACAATTTCAAATAATTTTTGATATACTTTAATTTTGTCTAAATTACTTTTTTTCAATGCAAATAATAATTTATATTCTGCACATGTTGAATTTCATTTTATAATTTATTAATTTACAGTATAAAGTTTCACTTTTTTATCAATTTCGCCATCATCTCCTTGGAATAGAGAAATGTACATTACAGTTGACACCCATTTTTTCGTTTACTACACAATATTAGTATATAATTTTATTCAAACAAAACTTATAATAAATATAATTACTTTGTAATATGATAATATTTATATATATTTTCGCATTTAAATACGCATCAATTAAAATTTTCTATTTTTTAGCACTTTGTCACTACCATTGCACATTATTATTTTTCACATTTTTTTTTTTAATAGAACAAGTTTAATGTTTTATAAATTTCGTTGTTTTCTTATAATATTTACACATATGTATATAAATGTATGAATTAATCTTTTTTACATTTTACTATTAAATAAAAACACACACACGAAATGCCTTACAGCTTCAGTGACAATTCGATACTACAGCACAAAAATTTGGTGGGTAATTAAATAAAAAATAAAACACGCGCAAAAGCAAAACGCAGAAAGGACTCAAGGTTGTATCTAAAGCACTAATTTTATTTTCTGTAATATTTTTATTGATATATATGATATATTAAAACTATATCTGAAAATATTTTGATCGTTGTAACAATTTGACATTTTTATACATGTATTTAAAATATTTACAAAAAATAATAGTCTTGAAGTTTTGCTGTTAAAAAAATATTATTAAGGTTTATAAATACAGAAACATTTCGCATATTAATATCTCGGAAATATTTTCTGCTAGAAATTTATTTTCCAAGTGATTGTAATCTGTACCTGAAGAAATAACTATTTGAAGAGTATATATATTTATTGTACTGTTATGCTTTACATCGGAAATCTGTACTAAAATCTAGTGTGTACGTTCAGTGACTGCTGTAAGTTAAATACAATAAAAAAAATTATTTTTATACATTGGCAAGTCTGTATATTACTTGTCATTTGAGTATTAATTTTTGGTTAAATACTTTGCCGGTTTTTATTTTATTGATATATTGGTTAATTTAAGTAAAACGTAAATTTTCACGCATTGATTATGACTGCGAAACGACAAGCTACTTCTGAATTAAACCATGATAATTGGGATGAAGACGACAAGGTAGAAGAACGTGGACAATTTCGCACAGCATCGGAAGACGAACTCAAAAATCGCATTATCAAAAAAGCTCGCCGCAAAAATGTTACGACCGAAAATGAAAATCCAAAATCTATTTTTAGTGGCTTTGGAGGTGAGTATATATTTAAATTTCAAAATATTCCTAACCTAACCTATAGATTTTCAAAATATTATAATATCATTTATTAGGTTTTGGAAGCACGCGCCCTGCTACCAGCACTTCATCGGCATTTTCATTTTTATCTAATTTAACTAATGCGGACACAAATGCTAATAAAACCACAACTAATGTTGTCGAGCAAGTAGATTCATTAAAAACATCAATATTTGCCGGCAGTTCTTCCTCTAAAAAAACCCATACTGATGAAACTACTAAACCAGATACAGATGATAAAACACTTAAGACATCCATATATCATGGGAAGTTAAAGGGACTTAATCAAGCAGTCGCTAAATGGATTAAGCAACATGTAGATGAGAATCCATTATGTATTTTAACCCCAATTTTCAAAGATTATGAAAAGTACATGGTGGAAATAGAAAAATATAATAATACTGATTTAGAGAAAAATGCAAATGTACCACTAACTTTTACCAAACCTGCCACTGATGCAGGAAGTACTTCTAAAAAGGAAATAACTACAAGCATTTTTGGAAGTAAACAAACATCTTCTGAAACTACAAAAGCAAACGGAGAAGCATCGGCACCAGCACCAGCACCTAGTTTCAGTTTTGGTTTAAAATCAAACGAAACAAGTGGAAGTTCGGCTGGTACATTTAGCTTTTCGGCAAAGAGTGATACTAAACCAAGCTTACCTGAAACTTTTACATTTGGAACTAAAACTAATGAAACAGCTACGTCAAATGTAAGTTTCAATTTTGGTGCTAACACAGATAAATCACCCGCAAGCCAGGCCAAAGGTTTCAGTTTTGCGCAGGAATCTGATGAAAAGCCGAAAAGTTTGTCGTTACCTACTTTCTCCTTTGGAAAGCCGTTGGGTGGCAGTGACGATAAAAAACCGGCAGGTTTTAGTTTTTCACTTGGTGCAACTCCATTTACATTTGGTAATATTCAACCGCCTGCTGCCACCACTGATAAAACAAATGATGAAGAGGACGAGGATGACGAGCCACCCAAAGTTGAATTTAAGCAGGTATTAAAATGAATAAATTTATTGTTAAAATTTTATTTCACTATATCATTACTTAGGTTGTTGAAGAAGATGCAATTTATTCTAAAAAATGTAAAGTGTTTATTAAAAAGGAAGGAAATTACACTGAACGAGGTGTTGGCACCTTGTATATTAAAGCTGTCGATGAGAATAAGAAGCAATTAATTGTTAGAGCTGATACAAGTCTTGGCAACGTACTAGTAAATCTTATTTTAAATTCTTCAATACCAGCACAACGTTTAGGAAAAAATAATGTAATGATGGTGTGTCTCCCAACACCAGAAATGACGCAACCAACATCGTTATTGTTGCGCGTAAAAACAGGAGAGGAAGCCGATGACCTGTTAGAAAATATCGAAAAGCATAAAAAATGAATTGCAAGAATATTTTTTATATTGTTTAACGTTTATGTTATAGAAACTAAAATATAGAATTTTATTTTAAAGATTAGAGTTGATGCATTTTCTTAAGTTTAATAGTTTTTCCAAGTAATTATTACTCAAATAATGTCTTTGCTTTGTTAGTGTACTTAAAAGGCTATTAACTCCGATATAAATAAGCTTTGCATTAATGAATACATCAAAGTAAATCAAACTGAGGTGTTTATGGAGTATAAATTTTTTTTGACATAAAAGCTTTATTTTGCTTTTCTGATTTAAGGTTTGATTCTAAGCAATAACGGCTTGAAAGTAATGTGGATAGATTACCCAAAAAAATAACTAATTGGTATTAATTGTAAAAAGTACAGTTCTCTTTAGTAAACATTTTAATTTAAAATCCACTACTGTCTGTAATTATTATTATTGTTTTATTAAATTTTGTTTTTATTATTGCATTGTTTTTAAATTTGAATTGTGCAACTTAAATATAAAAAACTAAATAACTTTTTGGTTAATACGAATTTATTCATATTGTATACTCTACATTGGATAATAATACATTAATTTAATTTAGAGTGGGAAAATAAATAACTTGTTTTAAATAAAGATAACAATTCTGTGAATTTCGAATGCGAATAAGTAAATGATAATTTTCTATTAAGAATTGATATGAGATCATGAAAATATATTTTTTTTCAAAATTTGATATTAAAGATATTGGCGACAATATAAAATGCTACAAATATTGTATATGTTTTATTTAGAACAGTGTGAACAGTTTGCAAATGTCTTAATTTAAATGAAGTAGCAGAAAATGTTTGAATTATGTGAAAGTACTTCTAAAAATGTGATAGTCCGTTTTTTTGATATAGATTGATTTTTTCAAGTAAAAAAGCCTGTCTTTTTTTCTTTAAAAACAAAAGAATTTTATGCTTTATATAGACTTTTTCACATAACTCAACAAATATGCAGCCATATATACCATTTTTCACACAATATCTATATAAAGATATGCTAAAGAGGGTAATAAGGTACTAAATTTTCTTACTGACATTGCATTGCATTTATAAAAATATAATATCACCGAAAAAGAAAGTTTATTGGATTACATATTGAATCACTTAAGTAGCAAACAATATAAGTGACGAATAACGAAATAAATATTAAAAAAAAAAAGAAAAAATTCGGCAAGCAACAAGTGGAAAGAAACACCAGAACATCACAAAGAAAGAATTGTACTTGGAAGACATCAAAAAGTAACACACGTGAAATACATATTTAGATTTGATCATCAAAGCATGCGACAGATTAAAGTATATAAATCGATATCAACCACTTAAGCAAGAACTTTGCGACATGCATTTAAAATAATTCATACATTTAGTTAGATTTGTGTTTTTAACTACAAAAATAAATCATTATATATATATTTTAATAAAACTATTAACATTGATTTATTAATAAAATATATTTGAATTACGTTGTGAGTAATATAACAATAAATAATTATACCAGATAAACTTAACTCATTTAAAAAAATCATATTTTCTATAAACTGTAATAAATTGCTTAACATTTGGATTTTTATAACAAAATGTTTAGAAAATTTTTTAAAAACTATTTAAAATTCAAATAGTTAGTGTTAATCATATTATCCTTAAAGTATAGGTTGTAACTTATTAGTCTATTAGAGTAAAAATCTAATCTGTTACTATTTTAATTATAGAAGAATTAATTTATAGTTGTAACTTTATGTACAATGTTAATAAAAAGAGAACAAAAACTACTTATATATAAAGTTTTAAATATATATATATATCTATATATATATTTACGACTAATTACTAATACTTCTGTCTTTTTAACATTTCATAAAGAGATAATTTTTTTCAATCTTATTTGTAATACATTGCTATCATTAGTTGCGCATATCTCTATTGAAAATGCTTTTTTTAATCATTATTTTATAAATGCTATTGCATTTTACTGTGAACATAGTTATTTATAGGTAATTTTGTGAAAAATAACTGCACTTATTAATAACACAATTTACCGACAAATTAAAAATATTAAATAAAAAGAAATAGTAATTTTGGTCTAACACAAATTAGTGATTTGTTTCAATTTATAAGACGTTGTTTTTTTTTTTTTTGGAATAAGTGCCAAAATAACTGTCTTTTATTGCACTAAACTTGTACTATTTACTTTTAACGGATTTAGCTTACTAACTAAAAAAATATCATTTCTAAATGAAAAGTATTTAAATAGCATACTTTAATAATAAAAACTTCACTTTTGATTTAATCTTTGGTTGCAATATTTTCATTACTTTTTAACTTTGAAAAACTAATTCAGGTTTTTCCTTTAAATATTCTTGTAGTTTTGGCGGTATAGGTAAATTGGAAATTTCTTCGACTGATGCACTACGTTGTATTACACGGCGGCACAAATCTTGCAATAACGGCATCTTATAGTAACGACTTAGTGGATATTTTAAAATAACTGGAAATGGTGGTTGCATTTCATTTGGTACCTTTACAAAACAAACGAAGTTATCATTTGTGCAACGATAAAGTATATCCTCTATCATTTCGACTAGTGATTCATATTGAAGCTCTTCAAAACGCCAATAATTATCACGATATTCCAAACGGTAATGAAGTGTAACGTTGACAATACGAAAACTTAAAGTGAACTGACATTCACTAGTTTCAGAATCACGCACAAGAAAAGTGCCAGTTGGTTTATCTGTTAATTGTCGTTGAGCATCACGGCGAGAGATATCACCCCAATACCAGACTTGACTATAATTAAAAATATTTTTTCATAAAACTTTATAAAAAAGAATAGCTATAATATAAACCTTAACATTTCAGAGCTAGCTTTATACATAACACGATTTGGTCCTGATTTACCATGAAGCCACTTTTTTTCAATAAACTGCTTATAGTCATGTGTAAATGGTATCATTTCGGGTTCCTCATAACCAGTGCCACGAGAAAAACTAAATGATAGCAACATTCCCATATGAGGCTCTTGAGTTGATGATTGTGTCACAAATTCATACGTAGCATCCGTTGTACCACCTCCTCCTCCATCATCTTTTGATGACATATCACCTCGACGTAGTGAATAAAATCGAGAATGAATTGTTTTACGGAAGCGTGTAAATACATTTTTAATATCTTTCTTTTTACGATAAGCTCCTGTTGTTGCGCTTACAGCATCTGTAACTGTCGTATTTTGTACAGGTTCATTATTATTATTTTGTAGTTGTGGTTCGGGACTATCCAATGTGGGCGTGGTTGTAGCTGATTGAGACTTTTTGCGTCTGGTTAAAGAATGGAACCAGTTGCGTTTTGTTTTAACATTGCTTGTCGAAGTTAATTGAGATGTTTCATCTTGATGTTCTGTGTTATTTTCGCTCATTTTTGCTACATGCTCTATTTTTATATATTATTAATATATTTGTTTACTCTACTTTGTCTTCTTCACTTCAATCAATTATAACTTCCGATTTGCACTTATCAGTATGAATATATCAGAAAATATTTTAATATATCAGATAAGATGTTTTGTTTTTTTTTGTTGGTATTATAATTTTTTTCTCATTACAGGGTTGTATTATTTTGGTACGGTATGAACAGAATTTGAAAGTGTTCATAAAATCTCTAATATTTAAATAACGGAATTTTGTTTAAATCACTAAAAACATTTCCGATTGGATTCTTAAATTTTTAACTCTTAGCTATATTATTATCAGTTGCCAACGGCTGAAAAAATAGATAAAATTTTTTTATTGAAACAATAGAATACACATAAACCATGTTTCTACCTGTCACATTTAAGCAGTCACATTATAAGCAGTTATGGAGGCATTGAAAGCGTATGTAAAACTTTTAATATATTGCATATATTAACATCTGTATCCAATTTTAATATATAGATTTGGCATAAGGTCTTTGGTGTAAAATAAAATAAAAGAGTTCTTGATAATATTTTTTATTCTTTTTTTAATATGATAATAGTTTTGATTACAACATAAATGTGTTCAAGTGGAACTAATAAAATGAACTAATTTTTGTAACATTATGCAAACATATGTTTATTAAGTAAATTAAATCTTGATGTTTAAAAAATATGTTTGGTTATATAGCGTTTACACTGGCCTCAAATGATTGATTTGGGTAAAAATCACAAACGAAAAGCAAATGACTGATTTCTGTATACAAAATCTCATATGCGCAAATAAAATCCATATATATTAAATTTGTGAAGTTTCAATGCTCACTGTTTCAATGTTTATAATGCTTTAATATTTTGTCAATTTCATTATGATCATAAATTTATTATTATTATCGTATATGATTCTACTTCTTGTATGCTGAAGCTAAAACTGGTGTCATATGAACGTCATTTATATTTGTTAAGGCCGCATGTGTTATTTTTTTTAATGATTGATATTAATTATTATTTAAATTGAAATAATAAACACAATTTAACTGTTGTTCTAGTGAAATCATTTGGATTTATCTTGATTTTACATTGAATGTATTCAATGAGAGTTTAGTGAAATCATTTGGATTTATCTTGATTTTACATTGAATGTATTCAATGAGAGTTTGTATAATAAAAATAATTAAACAATGTATAAACATACTATTAAATATATATAATAAATTTACATATACAGTTTGAATATGATAAAACAATTTACTTTAATTATCAAATCAAGCATAATTGATTATGTTATTCTTCATATTTTAAATAAATTTATTCAGGTATAGTAATAAGTTGTTTACATTACATGCAAGGCTGGTAAACTTTTAAGCCAGTTGCTAATTTGTTAATGTAGATAACATTCTAAATTTCCAAAGAAAAAAAAAATAGAATAAATAGAAAAGTCTTTTTTATTACGCATTTGAGCAACCCTGCAAAGTGATAAATTTAATATCAGATGGTTTTATTTACATCCGCGTGAGTGCCAAAATTAATATCGTATTGTTTATAGTGGTGAATTCTTATAATTTATATTAAAAAAGTAAGTTTTTATTTTTAATTTATCATTAGTTTAAGTAAACTTAAGTGATTGTATGAATTGAATTTTAAACAGATTTAATAATCTTGTATTAAAAAAAGTTTTTTTTAACTGTTTGGAAGCAAGTGAACTGTTTCGATATTCAATGAATTAATATGAATTTATTAAATAAATAATATCGTAATGTGTGATAATTGAATTTTAAAAGAGTTAGAATAAATGAAAATTATTGGCATCAAAGTATCTATATTTAAAACTAATAAAATAAATAATACTGTCACTATAAAAGTGCAGCGGCTTCTTTCAATAAAAATATACGCAAAATGTAAACAAATGTGATTTAGTTTGTTATGCAAAGTTCTACGTATAAGAGTGTATATTATTAGGACTATAATTAGTTATACATTATTTTATATAGTAAAGGTAACTACATTTGCTTCTGAACTTTTTTACGTGGTGTATATCAACTGAATTATTGTTGTTTTACTGAGTCCAATTCGCGATGCATTTATGCAAGAAAAACTATTTTAATTACGGCCGTTAGTTTTATATTTCAGATGATTTAATACAAATTCGTTGAAAACTTAAACCATTAGATATACTAATTAATATGTATATTTTAAATGTATATTCATTATATTACTAGAGATAGACCAGAGATTGTCAGCAATCCACTTAACTTACATACTTGTTGATAAATTCCAATTAGAAACGTATCGATTCGTCATCGAAGGCATCTGCAAGATATGGTATATATAAGACTAATGACCAATCGATCCAAATGTATATCTCTCATTGAAGTTATAACTTAAATAGTTTATTTTATGACGCTAAATAATATCTAAAATAAACTAGATAAACTAATACTAATGCAGAAACCACGGTTGTAACACAAGTTTCTTAACATTCTTTCGTTTTTAGTTTCTTCAGAATGAAAAACATCTTCCACATGCAGCACTAATTGCCTTATTCCAATTGTGGTCCTCTTATAGACACTTATTAAACAGTTACTTGTCACTTACACATTTTAAATGTCTTTTCTAAATGTGTACCTTAACTGTAGTTCTACTTCTCATGGCGATATCTCCAAATGTTCTTCAAATCTCGATCTACAAATGGGCACACATATTTAAGCCCCATGAATTTATGTTTTCATTTTATCATGGTGACTAGATTATTTTACTTAGTTGAGTCTAATAATTGCGACTATCGCCTTTTCCTATTCGCTTCCCAATTCCCAACTTTACGTGTACATTTGGTAAGTACTTTCATGTACTTGGTTTTACAAATGGGTAACAACGCCATAGTTCGGTCAGAAAGACAGTTTTGTGATATTGTACATATTGAAAAAATATTTCAATATGATTTCTATTATATTCTAATTATTACAAACAATTCCATTTAAGTTTGTAAGGTTATGACAAATTAAATGCCAATTTTTTTTCTGATACTATATATATCCGTTGTTTAATTTTGATATGTATTTTTAACAGAAGAATTACCAGGGGAAAGGAGTAATAAAGGGCGAGAGGGTGAAGCTCTTCTAAATAAATAGTAGTACCATATTTATGGTATACATGTATGTATTAAGTATAAATGCATTGACTATTTGAAAACATTATTTTAAAATTACTCAAATTTTTTGAAAGCGTCTCTTAAATACATTTTAGGCGACAGGACTGACTATTAAATTTTTAATTATTGTATAGCAAAAAGCAAATGTGCTAGATTTTATCTAGTTTTTCTATAATAATTTTTCTTCTTTAAAAATCAATTAATTTATTGTACTTACATATGCAATTGTCTTGTCCATTAACTCAATATATCTGCATTTTCAATTAAAGTATAGACAATAAATTATAATTAAAAATATATATTTATTATATTTCAAGTCATATATTAATAATAAATAAATAAATAAATTCATTAAAATCATTGAATAACATAAATTCTTATAGACATAAATTTATGATAGAATGAGTTCATTTTAATACCTTTTTAATTACAATTAATTGAACTTATTTTACATGTGTGAAATAATATAATAAATTAATAAAATAAATTAATGAAAATTCAGTGAAGTAGGAACACGTAAAAAATACGAAAACAAATAACTGAATGTGTGCAATATGAAATCTATTCGCCTATTTATCAGTTTAACTTTTTGTATATTTTTACACTTAAGGCTATAAATTAAATATAGTAAATATTTTGAAAAATTCTTCTCAAA